>NW_027117512.1:0-58715 GCF_038497645.1 Lipomyces chichibuensis
TATTTTCAACAGCTAATCGCTCAAAAGTCTCCAAATCTTTTGCACTTCGTAGCGGCTGGCTACAATTCTCTCGTCCGAGGTCTTCTAGCAAATGGACAGATGAAAATAGTCGTGGTGCATCTTCCTCGGACGCATGTAGGAATTTGCGAACGGAGTTGTAAAGCTGCTGTTGGCTGTCCAAGCAATCTGCCCAATTTCGAAGCCGCTGAGAACAAAGTCTCCCAGTGGGCTTTGTCAACGTCCCTTTCGTGGAGAGAGCTTTATCTCCAACCTTTAGCTGCAGGAATAAGAAATTATGGCAGGCTCGAATATATTCCTCAAAAGTCGTGCGCCGGTTGCCTTCCTCAGCCTGTCTCCGCAACTCTGATTCCTGTTTCCAGAGCGTCCAGAGCGCTTTATAATCTGGTAAACTATCGTCGGCCATCAATACCATGCAATTGTGAAACGGGGTCTTGATAACGATCTGATCGGGGGATTTAGGAGACATAGACAAGGACGAGTGCCTTCGCCCGTTGATGGGGCTGCCACGATGGGTTTCAGCCACGTTAGCCGTTGTAGTTATTGCGGCACTGCCACACAGTAGAACAACAGATTCCGCCGGTAAAACATATTGCGGTCGTCTTGAACGACATTCCGCATTCAGTTGTAATCATACCTACAAACGGTTGCGCTAGCTAGGTAACAGGGGCTATCGCTATCGGCTGACGGTCGAATCGGCTTAACGCGGTTCTCCTCATCCATCACCTTGGCACGCTGTCGGCAAGCTATACGGCGCTAAGTACTAAAAACTTACCATGTCAGTGACAACTGACAAGCATGTAGTGCTATAGACGATATTCGACTTGCCGAATATTATTCGACCGATCGGCGTCGGATACGATATCGGTCAATCTCGAATACCGATATCGAATATTGTTCGACGCATTCTTCGACCGTCGAATCGAATATTCGACATATCGTGCCGATATTCGATATTCGACATAGTATTACATAATCAACCGTAGAGAAACGAATTCACTGGGGATTTAAGCTGCAAGAATCACTAAGCCTTGGTATACAGACATTTGCCAGTTAACTGATTAAGACTCGCATTGTAAACCATCAAAATAGCTTCCCAACCTCAATGCTGGAAGCGGTGGACCAATTTGCAAAGGGGGCGAAGGCAATTACGCATTGGATGGCCCTCTTTCAATACGAAGGCCAATGAGGCGCTCAGCAAACGCCGGAGAGCTAAAAAAACAAGCGTACGGGGCTTGGAGGGGGTCACTTACTGTACAAGATGCACACGATTTGCTGGACCAGAAGGCTGTCAAGGTATCTCTGGACCCGGGCGTGCGAACATTCCTCGCTGGGTATACCCCAGACGGCGAAGTGGTTGAACTTGGGTCAAATGACATTGGCCATGTATATAGACTGTGTCACTGGCTGGACGAGTTGCATAGCTCATATTCGGCCAAAGATATACGCCGTGCAAAAGACGCGGAGGACGAAAAGGGCTGCAGCCAGGCTGCGTTGTCGGATTCAAAATCTCGTCGTCGATTTGCACTGCTGGATTGGCAAGTATTTGTGCACGACATTCAATCTTATCATTCTCCCGGCCTTTCCAGTTCAACAGATGGTGGACGCCGGCGGATCAGGTCCAAGACAGCACGAGCTATGGCAAATTGGTCTCATTACCGACTTCTCAACAAAGCGCGAGAATATAAATCTTGCAAAGTCGTCTTGGTCTCCGAGGCCTTCACTAGTAAGACATGCGGAAGATGTGGCAGTCTCAACGACGTAGGAAGTAGGAAAGAATACGCATGCAAACAATGTCGTTCGAACGCGATCGCGATGTCAATGGTGCGAGAAATATTCTTGTTCGTTACAGTACAGCGAACCAGGCAGCGAACCAGGCAGTTGACAAAAATCTACACAAGAATGAGCATTCATGGGATACTCCAGTGCAGCAAATCTGCAAGAGCCGCCACGCCTTTACTACACGCGATGAGGCTCTTCTCCTTCTCGGTACCCCCGAGTTGCATGACCCTACTCAGTTTCCAACAAAATACGCTTGCTTATTTTCGAGGAAACACACGAGCGGATCTATCTACTCGTTTAACTCCCAAACTCGTCAACTGGCTAATCCGTACTATATGCTATTACTGTTGTACATTATTTCTACATGTATGTCCCGACCCCTACTCTCTTCATCTGCATAACCGATTACATGTTGTAAAGTGTATATCAATCGTAACTCCCGTGATCGTATATGCTCGATATGATAATAGTAACAAATTTTGCGGCACCTATTGAGTAGCGGGCGCAACCATGTATATCATACTCGAAAACACCGTTAATAGGATCACTTGCAGTGTCTATATAGTAAAGCCCAAAAATAAAGCACAGCGATAAAGCAGAGTAGAGGAAGTTAAAAAAAGACCCATAGACTATTCTTGTGAGATCTGGCGGCGAAGATGTTAGAGATCAAGAAGATGTATTTGGAGACAGTCTATTACTGGATTTAGCGCATCACTTCCACACCCACAGTCTTTGCTGTCGCGATTACTGAGCGGGCGACCGCTTCTAGACTGACACCCGAAAGCTGCGAGTCCTATACAGTCTCATTAGCATACCTGCTGTCACGTATCACATTTTATCCTGAACTTAGAACAACTACTACCCACCTTCTGCTTAATTTTTGCAATCTCATAAACGTGCTTCAGTGATATGCGACCCACTGGGGCATCACCGGCAGCATATCGCGCAGCACCTTTCTCGATACCCGCGGCACGCATTATGAGGAACGCAGTTGGCGGCGACTTTGTTTCGAACGAGAACGAACGATCTGGACGGATAGTGATCAGGCACGACACTGGAAGACCCTATATGTAGATCCCACTCATTAGCGCATTTTCTGGCATAAAAATTGCTTTCAATTATCCATGACGTACAGGAGTGAGGTGCGCAGTTCGGGCATTGAATTCCTTGCAAAAGTCCATGGCCTTGACCCCTTTCGAACCCAATGCAGGACCGACTGGCGGCGACGGCGAGGCGGTGCCTGCACCAACTATCAGTTTCACTAGTATATTTTTTGCGGGTCCTGAGCGTGCGGCCATTGAAACTGCGAGGATATTATGAGAGGTCGGAGATTGGCCGAGTCCTGGGAGGTGGGGGTTCCTGTTAAAATTAAAAAGATAGGGCGCGGTTCGAGATTGGAAAATTGTCGACAATGGCTGTGACAGGAATATCAATGCTCGAGCAGAAGAAACGGAAGGAGGAGACACCGAGAGATAAAGACGGAGAGCGGAAGTTTGACGGTGATGATGTCGATAGTAATTGCTATGTGAGGAGGGATAATTTGGATATGAGATAGAACCTACAACACTGTGTATGGGCTTTTGGGGAGGCGCTTATGAGGTCTAAACGAACAGCCGTCAGCATGCATTTGGCGATCTCTGCCTGCGGCGCATAAGCACCACAAGACCCTTACGGTCAACTCATCGCCGATGGGCGATCTCTGACCGGTCTATCTATCATATAAAACAAGAATATGATGGTACTCAGTAATACCATGGCACAAAACGAACAAATCAAAGACGAATCAGTCATCTCATTCAACGGTCTTCTAGATAGGTTTGCGTGCATTGAAGGAGATCCGACGTCAATACCAGCCACAGCGTCACCAACTAAATCGTCTCTGCCCGATACTCCAAGCGACTCGGTGAGCTCGATAGAGAAGTCCTCGTCCCCCTCTCTGTCCTCACGGTATTTCTCTACCCCATCCAAAGTCACCAGGAAAAGAAAAGTCCCCCGCCGCTATGCCCCACCAGCTCTGTATGCCCACCTCGCACCGGTCCCAGACTGCCTCGCACCAAACCTGATCTGTATCTTTGTCGGTCTCAACCCCGGCGTCATGACGTCTCAAAAACAACACATGTTCGCCAATCCAACCAACTTGTTTTGGCCGTTATTGTTTGAATCAGGGTGCGTGGCGCGGAAATTGACGTGTGTGGATGACAGACAGTTACCGATGGATTGGAGTCTTGGAATCACTAATTTGATTTCGAGAACTACTGCAGAACAGAGTGAGCTGTCCAAAGATGAGATGGTGCGTAGTGCAGGTGAGCTTGAATCTAAACTGCGATGCTTGCGCCCGAGCGCCATTTGTATTGTGGGTAAAGGTATTTGGGAGGCTATTTACCGGTTCAAGGCGGGCAAATCATTAAAGCAGGAGCAATTCAAATTTGGATGGCAAGATTTAGACGAATTTCAGTTCGCCGCCCAGGCAGGTGACAGTCCTAAAGTGTTTGTCGTGCCGTCGACTTCGGGCCGTGTGGCCGCTTATTCGAGGTCAATGAAAGCGGAGTTGTGGAAGGACTTGGGAGAGTATATAAAGACAATACGAGACAGGCATCTAATAAATCTATAATTATAGCGTATCGAATGCCGTCTTGCTGTCGCATACTTCGCATTTAACACTTTCCGCTCATACTCTTAAATATAATGTCGTAGACGCCAACAACACTAGAGTACTAGTACTCTACTGCAGCTAAATACAGTTACAGTTAAATACAGGGCTCATTGTGTCAATGCTGCGCGATCGGGATAACGACAGATTCAAGTTGCTGCCCGCTACATTATATTACGCCGCTCACTTGCATTGTGGATGGAATTTGGACAAAATTCGTGATGCGGCGGAGTAGGCGGCGATGAATTGTTGCTACTGCTAAATAATAACGCATGATATTCGAACAATGCATTATGCATGTGTATGTCAGCTTGCAGAACCGAAAAGTGATATATTGTTTCGCTACTAAAACAAACTTAGGCAAAAACATAGAGCCTACATACATACCATTAGGAGATACCCAGCCGTTGAAAAATACAAAATATTACACGGGAAAAAAATGTAGAGATTATAAAGATACAAAATTGCACTACCCTGCAATTCAACCGCACACGTCGCAAAGAAATTGGTTGATCATGATCACATCGCCTACTTTTATTCGTCCATTCACATAGTTTACGCTCTCTCGAAGCCGTTTGATTCACCCTAATACTTTCGTTCAAGCTGCCATGACAGGCGCGTGGCCCTTTTCCTCAGCCGGAACCTCAGAAGTCGTCGCCTCGGCCTGCTCACCAAGCTTGTCCTGTTCTCCCCAGTCTTCCATACCCTCTCCACGGAGCGGTTCGTCCTCGAGTTCAAAGCCACCTTCGCGCTGACCCTGGCGGATAGACAGGCTTGGCTTGACGGCGGCATTCTCAAATGTCCAGTTTGCAAGCGCATTCTCGCAGTCAATGATGATCTGCTTCGAGGCCTCGTATCCATCGTACGCAGCTCGGGTCTCACCGGGAGTAACGGCCTGGTCGTCGATGAGATCGAGCAGGCTGAGACCGTAGTTGGCAATCATCGCAAGTTTCTCAGAGTGCTCGCGGAGCGCGTCAAACTGGTACGCGAACGCAGCTTTCAACTTCTCGCGGGTGATGTTGGAAAGTTGAGCTTCGGCGACGAGCGACTCCGCCTCGGCACGGACAAGCTCCTGCTCGAGAACGACGATCTTGGGGGAGTTGGGGTCCTTATATTTGAGTTGAGCGATCTGGTCTGTGATCTTCTGTTTGCGGTCACGAGAAGGCTGGACGGAGGCCTCAATGTTACGGATCGACTTCATGGTCACACGGTACTGGTCGTAGCGGTCGATGAATTGGTCCTCGAGCTCGCCGACCTCGTACACGAGAACACCGAGCTTGTCGGTGATGTCAGACACGTCATCATCGCACTCTTCGCCCCAGAGAGAGAGCTGCTTGGCGACCTCACGTCGTTCGCGGGAAACAAGCTCGATCGATCGCATGACGTTCTTCTCCATCTTGACAAGCTGAGCCAGCTTGCGTGCGAGATCAGGACCAAAAGAGCCAGCGGTGGTGCGGCGGAAGGTGTGCGCTGCGATGAATCGTTAGCCGGTGATACTAATAGAACATTAAATAAAACATACCAAGAGAGCCCTTGCCGAAAAATCGGCCGGTCTTGGTGGAGGAGGGAGGAGGAGGTGGAGTCGCCATCTGCTGAGCAGTCGGCGCCCGGCTGTTGCGCATGGAATATGTTCGGTGCATTGCTAATCAGAGTCGAATTGGATATAGTTGTAGATACAGCCTTAGCAGGATTCGGTAGGGTGCAGCACGAAGTATAGTAGGCTGACAAGAAGATGAGATGTGATGGAAACGGCTTAGGGGCCGGGTGCGACCATGTTTATTTATGCGTGATAGTAGAGAATTAGCTGACATAAACATGTGTTAGCGGCTTATATAACCATTTCAACATGTGGTGCAAGCCTACGTCATCACGCATCGCGGTCAATGATGCCGTACCCGACACGTACCCGGCCAACTTCAATTCCACGCGGCATTATTACATCTTTCCCCGGATATTACGACCAAGGTCGAGAAGAGCCTATGTGTGAGATCACCCGCTCGATATGATGAGAAGAGAATGCGGCACTGCACTGCCGGCAGTAGACCTGCTGCCATTGCCGATTTGAGTAACATACACTTATTATAATGCAGTTTTAGAGTCTGACTATGGTCTAGAAATATAGGTGTGATCTGCAACTACTGGTCCCCATTAACTGAATTTCTGGGCTGCTAGTTATTGATATTTGTCAATTGACTGGCACACGAAATATTTGCTACAATAAATTTGGTCTAGCGAGCTCAGAGGCAGCTGAACGGAACTAGAGTCGGTGGGCATCAACACGGTGCCTGGGCACATGGCCGTTGAATGAGCAGATGACGAACGGGTGGACAATTATCTTCAAGTGCGATACGATGGGAGGGGGGGGATGAGATTGTGAGATCTGTCGAGCAATAATTATTGTTGGCGATCACTTTACTGTAAGCACTTAGAGTTTGCACGCAGGGCGCAGGGTTCGGCAGGTACAATGCAGGTACATCGCCTAACTTTTCTCGACAGCCTCGAATTTGCTTCCTCGTGCCTCGAATGGCGGCTTCTAGCGCAAGCGACTAAAATCATTCCGCAACTCAGAAATAATAATCGTCGTGCTATACTGACCGCTGATCGCCCGCATCTTAAAAGCCCCTGCCACTGTATCGTATGTCTGCTCTGCGGTTGAGGCACTAGGGACCTATGCACGGTGATGAGCCTGTGACGTCAATTCGCAATAGCATAGATACAAATTATGCCGTCTTGAGAAAAGACTCATTGTCCGATGCCTGCCCTAACATGTGCTTATCAGACACATGCATTTCAATTTATTGTCCGATTTCATGCTCTTCCTGCTCCAGCTTCTGTCTGCCTCGCAGGGAAATTTCCTGCTACTGCCGATGACTCGTTGCGAGCGATCGACGGTGACACACACTATACTGTACGATGCTAGTCGTTGATCATTGACCGGTGATCCCGCTCTACAGTCTAGCGTCAGCTCCACGATCTCATGACCACACCAAAAATCGAGTCTTGAGATCCAGGGTCTCGCTTGCCACAACACATTTGACGTCAATCGATTTTGTGTCTGACGAATGCAAACTTACATTTATTTCAATGTAAGTAGCAACCCAAGCATCATAACTGCTTGAGAATATAAGAGCAAGTAATGGCAATCAACTCTAGTGCTGCTAATGACTGTTGCAAAGTATAATGGTAAAACTATGCAATATTCTAAATTTGAATCATATACCAAACATTATAAGAACGCCAATTGTATATAATCAATCCCACTACCCAAACCAATATCAATGAACAAATTTTGTCCCTTTTCCACTATTTCTATCGCTACCTTAAACCGTATACGTAACCGGAAGCCCATTCTCAATGCCGACGAGTTGTATCTCGTCCTCCTTCACGCCGTTATCGTACATAAACATGGTCATGTCTAATGAGTCTCTGAGCGAGCATGTTCCTCCATGCCAGACCGCAGCGCCGTACGTAACTGATTGGCCTCCCCGAGCGACAAATGCGCGAACAGTCGACAAATCCGGCATATTGTCTACTCATTGTTAGCTTTTGTCTTTTCTCAACTTCTCGTCAAAACAGCAACTCACTCTCATCGTTCTCAGCAACAACTACCAAATAAGCAGGCTCGCTGGCATCAACACCCATCGGGAAAAAAGTTTGCGTAGTATACGGGTGTCGTTCGACATTCTTGACAAGGTACTCGCAGTTCTTCCTATCCAACGTCGCAGGTGGCGCGAATCTTTGCAAATTGAACGCACACGGCGCCTCCGTCCTAAACTGAGAGTTGGAATAGTTGTTCACTGGGACCGAGGCATTCGGTAACCAATACGAGAGTCCATGGGTGCCAGCCGCGACCTTTGGAGCCTGGTGGGAGGCGGAGATGACGTATCCAAACTTCTTGAAGGCCTCAGGTGTCAGCTGCTCCGCAACAATAGTGCCGCCGGAATATTCAAACGTCGCGAGAGTCATTGGGAGTTAGTTGATTGGGGTGAACCAGGACGGAATGACAGGCGAACTGTGGCAGGCGCAAGGACAATATATATATTCGCACTAGCATAGCTCCCAGTTCCTCGGATATCCCCAGTGGAGACCATTAAGCCGGCTTAGAGATCGTTCTTTCTTGCCCCACCCACGGCACTCTCTCACCCTCGCCCAATTTTCCGCCTTCCTCACTTCTTCCCGGCACTCCAGATGATTCCAGAAATGCGTGCAAATCTCACACTTAGATATTCAACATATTTTATTTCACAACTGTCACTGCGCGATATCATGAGAGATGTAATTAGTTACCTTTGCGGGGAGCTTGGCAACTTAGTGTGTGGGGTCAAATTGCTAGCGGGGACCCCCACTTGCCTACTGCTTACAGCCACATGGTGGCCCCCACGCGAATGCGTGACCTGTGCGCTGTGGCTTTAAACTGAAGTGGCTCTTCCTGAATTAGGGCTTGAGCATCATGTGAACTGTAGGGCTTGATAGCCGCGCCTCTCAGAAAAGCAGTCACATGCCTCCTTGGCCTGGGCAGGAAAGAATTGGAGCTTGCTGGCGATACACACTACGTCTGCGAGATCTCCAAAATTGCGAAGCCAGCGCACCACCGCACATCATAAACCTTCCGGTATCTCTCGAGACAGCACCAGCACCACCCAACACACAATCGACAATGTCTGAAGCACCAAGAGGAGGATTCGGTCGGGGCCGTGGCGACAGGGGCCGTGGCGACAGGGGCCGTGGTGGTGACAGAGGCCGTGGCCGTGGTCGTCGTGGACCTCGTCGCGGCGGTCGCAAGGACGAGGAGGCTCAGTGGCAACCCGTCACTAAGCTCGGCCGTCTCGTCAAGGCCGGCAAGATCAAGAGCATGGAGGAGATCTACTTGCACTCGCTCCCCATTAAGGAGTACCAAATTGTCGACGAGTTCTTGCCCAAGTTGAAGGATGAGGTCATGAAGATCAAGCCTGTTCAGAAGCAGACCCGTGCTGGTCAGCGCACCCGATTCAAGGCCATCGTTGTCATCGGTGACTGGGATGGCCACGTCGGTCTCGGTATCAAGACCGCGAAGGAAGTTGCTACTGCAATCCGTGCCGCCATCATCATCGCTAAGCTCTCCGTTATCCCTGTTCGTCGTGGTTACTGGGGTGCGTCCCTTGGTCAGCCCCACTCGCTTGCCGCTAAGACCACCGGCAAGTGCGGTTCCGTCTCCGTCAGAGTATGTGTCTTAAGAGATATTATTATAAACAAAGAATGAATGCTGATGAGCTCCTTTGTAGTTGATCCCTGCTCCGCGTGGTACCGGTGTCGTTGCCTCCCCCGCCGTCAAGAGACTGCTTCAGCTCGCCGGCATAGAAGACGCGTACACCTCCTCCAGCGGATCCACCAAGACCCTCGAGAACACCTTGAAGGCCACCTTCGTTGCCATTGGGTATGTATTACACTTTTCTGCTGCGGTTGAATAAAGTCAATAGAACTAACCAACGTCAGCAATACCTACGGCTTCCTCACCCCCAACCTCTGGAAAGAAACCCCTCTCGTCCAGTCCCCTCTCGACGTCTACAGCGATCTCCTCGCGTCTGAGAAGCGGACGTATTAGACGTGCGTTGGAAAAAGTTCATTCATTGGTTTTGCTTTTCGGTTGTTTTCATGAGCACTTGTATAATTTGACGTAAAAAACCGTTTTACGTGTCGGTGTATTGTATATCACGTCGCTTGATACAAAAATATTCATTTACGCAAAAATTAATTCCGTTTGATCTGATGATGTCGGTCCACAGAGACGTCTACCTCAATCGAATAATCATACACATACACGCAAGTTACAATATCGGCTTATATGAATTAAACACAATTTCACTATATAAATATATCCATACACGCAATTTAACGACTAAGTCATTGACAAAAAGTACAATACAAGCATACGGAGACAGAAAGCTTCGACACAACTGGACTATATCACTTTTTATCTCCAAATCTCACATAGATAATAAACGGCTTAAGTGTTCATGTACGTAGCCGGATCGATACCGTCCTCTGGAAACGCGGCAATATTAACTTCAAATCGTTCCTGGATTTTATCCAGCACGTCAGCGTCTTCCTTTGAGCTCACGAACGAGATTGCCAGTCCTTTGGTACCGAACCGACCTGCTCGGCCGACACGATGGAGATACGAATCGGCGCTAGATCCCGGTTAGTACCGTAACATTCCAAAAAAATACCTTAAGAACTCACTCAGCGGGAAGGTCGTAGTTGATGGCCAAGTTGATACGCTCAATATCAATTCCACGACCAAAAACATCAGTTGAAACACAAATACGCTTATTGAACTCTTTGAACGACTTGTACCGCGCAATGCGCTCCTCCTGGGGAATACCACTATGCACAGCGATACTAGGGAAGTTGCATTCGGTCAGGAGCTTGTTGAGCTGATTCGCACGCTGAGTTGACTTGACGAAAATGATAACTTGGTTGAATTCCAATGTGTCAAGAAGGTCGTTCAGTTTGCGGTTCTTCTCGTTTTCTTCCAACTTGATGTAGTACTGCTGGAGTCCGTGCAGAGTCAACTTGGTCTCGTCGTCGACATAAATTTCCAGCGGCTTCCGGGCATTAGTAAACAATCATGGAATGCAACTATGATCTAACCAACTGCAACTTACATTCTGCATGAATTTCTTGCAAATAGGTCGGATTTCCTGGCTGAGCGTAGCCGAAAACATCATGACCTGCTTCTGATGTGGAGTCGCTCTGAAAATCTCTTGCACATCACGTCGCATGTCCGACGTTTCCAACATTTTGTCGCACTCATCAAGAACAAACACTTTTACGTTGTTCAGTCGAATATACTTATCTCTAACCAACGCGTTCAGTCGACCAGGAGTAGCGACTATGATATGTGGGCTCGAGTCCTTGTTCTTGATAACTTCGATATCTTTCTGGATCGGTGTGCCGCCGTAAAACACCGCAGTTCGGACATCAGGCATATACTTTGAGAATCGAGAATACTCGTTCTTGATCTGGTATGCAAGCTCCCGAGTGTGGCACATAACCACGACGGACACTTCTCCAGGAACAGGGTCGAGCTGCTGCAGGGTTGAGAGAACAAACACGGCGGTCTTACCGAGACCGGACTTGGCCTGGCATAGAACGTCCGTGCCGAGAATAGATTGCGGAATACAAACTTGCTGAACTAATGAATCGTCATATTAGCTTAGTGCTTCAAACTGTTTGCCATATGCCGATGCACGCGCTGCCCTCCATATACTGTCAAACGAATCGATATACAGAAAACTGAGCCCAAAGTGCCACAACGAAATCTGAAGTACTCTGTAATTTAACGCTGCTGACAAGACGTCTGCTGATGACTTAAGTACTGTGGAGCCAAAATCTGAAATGGACGCGAGCAGCTTCCCAAGAAGGGCTTATGAAAAAGTCGCATGGAATTACACTTGATTAATCCGCACGACCATTGCCTCCAAAGGTGGTGACAATCAACTGTCCGCCGGCCAAATTTCCAGCAACACAAAGCATACATCAAACAACCAAACCACCGATATCAGAACATCCTCACAATAATTCTACTCCGCCAAATGACACGTCTTAAACGTCTTCAAACAAAAAGAAGGAAAGTCATAATGATCATCCCCGATGGTCGATTTCGGCGTGCAATTTCGTATAGCGAGTCAGAACATCGCACGGATGCGATTTCATCGTCGCCAATGCCATCAGAAGAGTCTCATCCAACGGCAATAACAAGCATGACGATGGTAAACAATGCAGATATACGATCGTTGAAAATGAACCCCAGCATATAGAAGATGCCGTGCGTGAAAAGAATGAATTTGTACTGAATCGATTCAAATTTGACGATTGCCCAGCGTGGAAAGTATTGAGAGCGAGCGCGCACGTTGTCGGCAAAGGCAACAGAAATTGTTGCAGGAAGGAACTATAGATGGAACACAACTAACCCTCAGAAGGATGCTCAAATCCGCAATCAACAATAGCTCTCAATAATTCGGGTTTGAGCAAGAAATCGCGGAAACCGGTTGAATGAATACCGACATATGATCCTTTTTTGTCGCCGTTCTCATCTTTGGACTCGCCGTTAGCCGTGGTAGCAGCAGTAGTTGCGGCAGGGGCAATTGGCGCGACGTCCTCGGAATCGGAGTAGTCGAGGAGTTCTTCTTCGCCGTTGTCAGCCATTATGAATGTGGTAAAAGCTTTGAGATCTGGAGTTTGTGACGAATTAGGAGGGAAGTCTGATCTGAGTGATGGATCGAAATGAGCCAAGCGCAGTCAAACAATCAAATCAACAGGTCAAGCTAATGACAATAGTTGATCGTAGAAAAATATAAAGAACAGAACTGTAGATGAAATATGAATGAGATGGCGATGTGGCGATGTCCTAAATGTTTGGAAAGCAAGTTTGTTAAGATCGATGAGGCGAAGAGTTGTCAGCAATACCCAAACCCTGGTGACTACGAATTTGCGGTCTGGAATATGCGCAGGGAAAGCTCATCGCCTACTCATCCTTCTGACAATTAATGGTAGCATACGAGCTGATTTACCCAGTTGTCAGTAACGCAGTTGCACCCTTTCAGATGGCTAAAAAGGAAAGCAAGAAAACTAGTGCTGCATTAACTAAGTCACTAAAGAACCGAGACCAATATCTACGCACGTCGTTCTTGTATCAAGCCTCGGTGTTAATGGCTAATACGGCGATTACGACACCAGAGTTTGCAGTAACCGCAACATCTGCCACAGCGCCTTTAGCTCGATATTACGCGTCCCAGATGAAATCTGTTGCTCGTAAAAGCGTTATCCGATTGTGTGTATTGTCTGTCAATAGGTGAAAAGAATAGATGCTAATGCGAATTGATAGAGATCCGAATATGAAGCGGTTTATTTGCAAACGATGCGACACAGTGCTGATAGCTGGGAGGACATGTGCCATTGCCGTCGAGAATGAATCAGTAGCTAAAGTGCCCCATGCCGACGTTTTGACACATACATGCAAAGTTTGTGGCGGCCAGAAACGGTTCCCCATCGGCAAGAAAAAAGATTTCGTGGTTTTTACTGAGAGACCAGATCATGTTGTAGAATGAGAGTGAAATGTGGTGTACTGCATAATCTGGAGTTCAGAGGAGTATTTGTAGATATTTCACGGTTATTATGCATATTGATTTACATGTTAGATGACACTTTTATAGAGCGACGGCACGTATTATTTTGACCTCTTCCAATGGCCGGTCCGCCGGTCCAGTATGAACAAGACCCATCCGCTGGACAACCTTCATCCCCTCAGTTACACGTCCGAAGATTGTATGCTTGCCGTCTAGCCAATCTGTAGGTGCCAGGGTTATAAAGAACTGTAACATTAGGCACAATGAGACCACATAGATGTTTGAAGATTACATACCTGAGACCCATTTGTGTTTGGTCCGCTATTGGCCATACTGACAATTCCTGCGCCTACATGCTTCAATCCGGGATGAATTTCGTCCTCGAACTTTTCGCCGTAGATTGACGTCCCGCCTCTACCTGTACCAGACGGATCACCGCCTTGAACCATGAAATCCTTTATCGAAAGCAGTTAGTAAAGGATAAATCGACCAAGAAAGTTTTGTAATACCGGAATTATTCGATGGAACTAGAGTTAACCATTAATATTGTCTATTCAGGTACAATTCCAACCCGCATACTTACAATAGTGCCATTGTAGTACCCTCTTCGAGCCTACGATATCAAATAGCGTCAGGAATTGCTCTGGTACATTCAGAATACGAAATTCGTAGCGGCCACTGTGACTGATTCTTACCAATTCATAAAAGTTCTTGCACGTCTAATTCGTGAGCCACAACTACGATACAATGAACAAAAATGCTAAATGATCAAATACCTTTGGAGCGTGGTTATGGTAAAGCTCGATAGTGATAGACCCCTTGCCGAGTTGTTAGCTTACGACTTAGCCAAGAATTTCTGATAGGTCCGCTCACCATAGAAGTCTCTATCAGTACGTTTCCACTCATTGTTTAAATAATATAAAATTTAGGGACAGTAGATAGTAACAATCTAGGATTGCAAATGAAAACTGATCGTATCGTGAATATACAGCACAACAGTGGTTTGTCAGTCTGTCCCTAACCCGCCACAGTCCTCCTGATTCGACCCTATTCTAAGTAAACCCTAACCATAAGCCGTCAAATAAGTCGCCAAAATTTTTTTTTGCAAACTTTTAACAACATCCACCAAGTCCAGGATCCCATTTAGCATGAGATCTATGCTTTACGCGATTTTCTCTTTTCTAGTTCGTGCGAGAAGGAGTTGTGAGATGAAGTGGATAGAAAGACAGTCTTGGTGTATCTCCGCATTGGATTCTTTGGATATGAAGAATGCGGTCGTAAACCTTTGATATATTTTTTTGCCCCTACGTTTGCTTTTGCTGGCGGAAGTGGATATTTCTGAGGTTTAAAGCGTCTAACGGATCGGATTCAGGAGATTTGTATTACGTGCGTTGGATGCGATAGACTGCAGCAACAGAACACTTCAATAGTTCAATCGTTGTCCCAATAATCGCATAGCTTGAAATGTTAAGCCATCAAAATACAAGTTGCTCATATGGGGCTGGGAGTTTAGCCCCATTTAGCAGACAGGGATGCTATTTTAGTACAGATTGAATACGGGCGTGTTGTTGGTAGCCACAACGAATACATATCTAGTGGGTTAGATTTGATGTATCTATCCGACGCTGATGACGATAAAGAGCTAGAATGAACAAATCACTCCCTCTGGCTGTCACGCGCTAGCTTCTGTACCTCTCGCTGTTTGTAAATACCTCCGTTCCCCCGCTGCTGCTTGTTACCTGTCACCGTCCGATGGAAGGACACTGAGAATATAACCAGAATAGCAGGCGGCGAGACGAAGCCACTTGGTCAAATTACCAGTTCCAGCGAAACGGTCTTTACACAGGGCAAGAAGGTTTGGTCCACTATCGGTTCAGCTTATCGAGTGTCTCTAGAGTAGCGCTGTGTTGAGCCTGGTCTCCTTGCCTCGTGACCATGCTTTTGACATTGACAGAGTGGCTTATTGATGGATAATATTTGGCAATTATATTTAGAATAGAAGAGCGCCATATGTTGTTAGTAGTATACGGTAAACGAGCAATGTATTGAGATTCAAAAGATGAAGACAAGTAGAATCCGTGACGTCAGGAAAAATACGGGATGACGTCATTAAGGCACGCCGACACCAACCGTAAGATATTGACGCGGGCGCCGGCATCATGCGGCAAAATTTAAGCCGCGTTTGCCGAACAGGATGAATGAGTAAACACGGATTCCTTCTAAAGCAATATGTTAGTTGAAAGGGCCCACGGAAGGGAAAAAAGAATGCGTCATCTGTCAGCGCGAGTCTGACGTGTAATGCAATCAGCATTACAAGAAGCTTCGCCGCGGATATGCTGTCGAGCCGTGACCATGTCGCGGATTCGGCTACCTTCCTAATCAAGTCTAGAAGCCTGAGCCTAAAGGTAGTGCATATACCTTACCAGACATCGTTCAGATGTCTGACCATACAAGATCTAAACATATTTAAGTCCATCGCACTCGTTATATCCAGTTTCGCAGAAATCATCATCTGCCAGTTGTAAGGCACCGAGCTGTTCCTGAAACACCACACCAATATGTTGTTCCATTGATTTGACAGCGTCCACATGGTACGCGAAAGTAGAGTACTGTGCGGAAGTCGAATATCACGCCTCAGTACACGATCTGCCATGCGAACACAACTTGCCACGGCTTAAAACAACAATCTATTATAGTCATACCAAATAATATCGCAACTCGATTAGTGTTGAACATTCAGACTCAGGTAAGCCAATTGTGAAAATAAGTCCGCAACGGTAACAGTATATTAAGTACAGGGAATGTCAGGCTTTCATATTTTCTGACATATGAATTAGCGCGCTTTTCAAATACGGCTGCCAGTAATATGAAAAGCCCAGCCTACCCATTTTGCGTTTCGCAAACTTGGCTGGTCATCGTTGCCGCAATTACCAACTCCCGTAGATATGACTTTGAAATCCAACTTCTACACACAATCTCCTCCACCAAAGTGAACTAGCCTTACCGCCGATTAAGGAAAGGAATATTAACACTACTTACTCGACGGGTAGTCGACAACCGACAACACCATCAGCATGCAAACCAAACTAACGCGTAATATAAACGGCATCCCAGTATTAGCTTCATTATATTCCTTCGTCTGGAGGCGGCATTGGGCGACATAACGGGAAGAAAACATATCAATGCTCCACGAACCTGTTAGGTCAGCGAACTGGGAGCGTAGGGGGGCATCAATGAGCGACAGGGCAACAGCCAGCGAGGGAGTCTTTAGGTGGACTATCATATCGTCTAGCGATTAAATGACCTTGCGTGGCGTGTAGGACGCCGGTACCACATCGGCTACACGATATGCATTGGGGAACGACGGTCGCCAGAATACACCAGAGACATTTTGCACAAAGTTCCTTAGGGTACATTATCGCCGTCGTAATTAGGCCATCGCAGCTTTTAAGGCGCGTTATCGTTGTAGCATTTCAGGACTGACCTTATCCACAACTTAGGCAACTGCGCTAATCCCAAAGCCGGACTAGGTTGAGTGAGCTATCCTCACTCTGGATTAGCTCCTTCGAACAGGTTTGACCTAGCAAACACTTTGCTTAGTGTTTCTACACGCTACAACCAGTCGCAGCGTTTCTTGAACCGCGACTGACGATCGCTGGCCAGATTGCTCTAAACGTTCAATAAGTTTCATGCACACTCACTATCATCCAGTAGCTCTTCTGCGGAAAAAGTCCTCGAAGTTTGCGATTATGGTCTTGATAAATCGTCCAAGCTACGCGTCCAAGCCTACAAATGGATCTTCGACGATCTTCGATTTCGGAATCCCAGAGTACTGTTCCTCCAGTTTATGCCTAACTGCATACTGTGCTTCTACGCCTAGTCTCCGCACGCGCACAATCGCGACTTCTTCCTCATCGGTGTAACGCTTCGATGAAGTCAATATGGAAGAAGACAAGAGTTTGTCTCATAAGGAGGAGTCGGCGGCGGTTGCCAGTACAAGGGCTATTCGGTGTCAAATGATGCTTGGGCGCAAGAAGTCTTATGATGGTGATGACGATGACGCCGTAACCGATGGCGACAGACCGTTGCAGCCCAGTAGGAAGCGAATGAAATTAGTTAATGTGATCTGATAAGAGCGACGATGATGTCATGCACAAGAATACTTGCTGATGCGTTGACTTCGGGTAGGCGTCGTATGCTCAACAATTGCCATACGTAAGAACGACAGCGCAAAATCTTTCCATTTCGCAACGGAATTACAAATACAGATGCATCAGATGGACAAAAAGATTTCGGGTCTTACACATCAGGCTCAGGAACAGATATCACGTTTAGAAGAACAGTTCTTGTCTTTCAATGAGGCCCTTGCCATGATACTACACAATGCTATTTATTTGCTCTGCCCGTTGCTCTGCCGCTTGCTTGCATGTCTTTAGCTTCTGTTTACTTTGGATAAATGTGCCTTATAATCTCGAACATGAGTGCTCTATTACCTTATTAGCACGTACTACGCAACTATTGAGAAATTTGTGGCAAAATGTCTCTGCTATTGGCATTACTTTTTTTCTCATTTATTCAGTGTAGTAGGTCGCTTCTAGGTTTTCCCCCCAACCACAGTTGGAAGCGAACCCTATTCCACAAGGATTAAAGCTGACCAGTGCATTGGAAGTGCTGTGGTGATTTTACGGGGGGGTACGAGTGAGAATAATGTCGACAAATGAACGTTGGCGACTCAGCCGAATTGATGAAGCACAATAGAAAGAAGCTTTGATGAAACGCAAATGTTTCTCCTTATTTATTTTAAATTTTATTAGAGGGCCATGCTTAGCTTTTATTATTATCTGAAAAGCTGTCTGCATACTGCGAACCAAGTTTTCGAACCGGTTCAATATGCGACATGATTGCTTTTCTGAGTTCGATTCAGCAACAGCGGGAATTGTGATAAAGTGGGCGTGGGCTTCGGTAGTAGCTGCTTTGTATGGAATGTAGGATACACTTCCCTTTAGCGCAATAGAGAAAAATCATAATCTAGTCAGAGGATACGCTTTTAGAGCGGACCGATTAAATTTGCCTTTTGCTTTTTTAGTCTAAACTTTCCAATTATTTTGTTTTATTCATAATTCGAACGTTATAAAATTGAACTTTAACAGTGAGCTGTCACTATGGTGCTAAAAAGCACATTGGTTAAGCGGCACAAGCGACAAATACGTGAATTCGATATTTTTAGAATTTATCAGTTACAGTTACAGTTTATTGGGTAAGCCGTGTCTCGCACGATTGCGGTGCTTCAATTTTTGACCAATAATAGACAGAGAAGTAATCTAAGCTGGTATATTAACAACATTGATATTTGTTAATAACTCTTAGAATTAGTTATTACTGACGGTAGTTCATAGCATACCATAGAACGTAATTGAATTTCTCGGTAGAACTTTAGAACTTCAGGATACAAATTACCTCCCGGTGAGTATCTTTGGTTTGATATGATTTTCGCAGATGCTACATAAACTTTGTAAACTTCGCTACCTGCCAGAATTGTGGTTCCTCACAAATTAACTTTCGCCGTTATGGCCCCGGTACCTATCCAAAGACATGGAATTCATTTCCCCTTTATAAAAGGCTCGCAAGGTTATTTGTTAAAGTATCCATCCGATCTGCATGAGTAAAATAATGTGTGTGGTTTTTTACGCATAGGCAATGCAATTATCTGTTGTTTTTTGTAGTACGCGCCACCCAAAGTTCCATTGTTTTGATCATGTGCACGGCCTTTCCTCTTTCGCTTGTTTGCTATCTCTGAAACAAATCCAAGGCAGGAACATTTAATAATTTCCCTTTTTAATACTAAAACAAAGTAAAGTTTTCACAAATAACGTCAACGGCATTTGATGGCCTTCAAAATTTTTACCCGGCCTCTTTACCTCTTTGCAGCTTAAGATTTCCTCTTCCCCGTCGGCGAAAAAAAATAAACTTTGCAATAAAATTGCAAACTCTGTACCTTGTGTTCCACTCTTCACAACACACATTTTCACCCAAAAAATTGGGTTCGTTTCATGTTTGTGTTGACACCAACACGCCGAATTAAAAGTTTTCTTTTTTTTTTTTTTTTTTTTTGGTATTTAAATATGTAGGCTTTTATATGAAGAAAAGATTAAACTGCAATACTGACTTTGCGTGTCGGCTAAAGGACCTCATACAGATTAGACGGACGCGGGGTTTGATCGCCCTCTCAATTTTTGTGTTTCGAGGACTAACACGTGCGAGGTGCTGTCAGATTTGGACCGTCGATCAAAAAGAAAATTCAGAACGAATCAATATTTGACAAAAAGTACTATACATTCGAAAGAGCATACATTTCCCCGTCCTACTTTTCAAAAAAAATTAAATGCATTTCGTGCGACAAAGTCATTGATATCCAAAATATAAGCTACAAGTACAATCAAGAATATCCTCTTCAACCAAAACAAAAAGTCTACCGACTCCTAAAAACACAATTAATCCCATAAAAGTACATACAATTTACTCGCTAACATCGTACTCCCCGTCAATACCTTCACCAGGCAAATCTCCGGGTTGCTGCTGATGAAGTCGATGACCCTGTGCATCCTGCCCACCACTCGACCGTCGACTTTCCGCACGCCATCCCTGTCGCCTATTCTGGAACCAAATCTGCACAGTGCGAGGCGTCATCCCCAATTCACGAGACAATTCCAACCGCTGCTCTGTGGACGGGAAAAATGTCTGTTGGAACACTTCGTTCAGACGGTTAACTTGTTGTTGCGTAGCACGTTTACGTTTCGGTTTTAATGGCGCCAGGTGTGTCTGTGCAGCAGGCATGCCAGGTCCGGCAGACACAATAGGTAATGGCATGCCCGGTGCGAGCTGCATTGGACGCAGTGGTGGATATTGCGGTGGGAGTCCCGGATGTGGTTGCAGTCCCGCATACGGATTCGCGGGCGGATACGCACCTTGTGGAGCTTGTGCGCTTGACATGTAGTACGGCTGGGGGGCGGCCATATAATGCGGAAGTGGAGGCGGATGTATATGTGGCGCGGACATACCTTGTGGTGGACCGGGGTAGATGAACTGTTGCTGTGGATAGACTGTTGTCGGCATTTGTAGTGCCGCAGCGGCCGCGACGGCGGCTGACGTGTGTGGCATACGTTCAAGGTGTGCTTGCGGTGTGGATCCAGAGGCGACGATGTATCCTGACTGTGGTGTCGGTGTTCTTCTTGTTGTTGTTGTTGTTATTGTCGCCATGGCAGGTGATAATTGCGCTGGCGCGGAGGAAGTAGACTTTGATGACGTGCTGGATGATATCGAACTCCGAGTGATTCCTTCCGTCACACTTGTAGAAGAAGACGTGGAACCCGACGGAGCAGGCACACCAGAAGCGCTCGTCGGAGCTGAAGTCAACAGAGTCTGGATAGATGGTAGCCGGGTGGGTGAGATGTCCTCTTCATTTTCTACTCGACTCGTCATTAATGCAACGTCCCTGGCGCGAAGGAAGTCGAGCTAGACTTACCTGGGAACTGGCCTAAACCGGCTGGATCATGCAACTGTTGCTGTTGAACTCGCTGCTGCTCATAATGGCCACCACCTCCCGTATATCGCAGCTCTTCAGCCATCTGCGGAATAGAGAACTTGAGCGTCCGGTCAGAGTTTGATCCAGAGTTGCTTGAGACCAGACTAGTACTGCCCCGCCGTACTTCTTCCCGGTGCAAGACTTTTGCGATCGGATGCACGCCTTTTTGGTAATGGCGATGTTGTGACTGTGAAGTGGACGAGCTGTTGTTGCTAGGAGAGCCGCCACAAGCGGATAGAGAAAGTGTTGGCGATGGGTAGTTTTGATAATTATAGTGGTGGCTGTTGCTGATATATGCCAGTAGAGACATATCCTGCTCTCGTGATCGCGTAATAACGCCTAACACTGGTCCTGGTAGTATTTCCCTTCACTTTCGAATAGATGAGAAGGCGGCCAAGAAGTCTGGTATATCAGTAAAAACCGATGGGCTGTCTAGAAGATGTTGGCTAGTAAGGACTAGTCCGGCAGCAGCGAATAAACGACGCTTAGCACAATAGATCGTTGTTAGTCGTAGTTGACGGAAAAGATAGGACAGGTGGTGCGTGGATATTGGGGAGACGAAGCCATCTATGTAAAGAACTCAGTGTCCCGGCTTTGCGCGGAGAGCCCTGGACTAGCTGAAGAACTTTAAACAATTATAGAATGGGAGACTAACCGAAGGAGGTAAGATGGAAGCGAGAATAAAGCCAGTAATTAAAAAGTCTGATCGGGGGGCAGAGGAGAGCTAGAGAGCAAGTGGATTGGATGTACGACGGAGACGAGTAGGTCGCGAGGGTTAAGACGCATCGGCTTGGTTAAGTTTTGGGGGGTTATTGGGACAGCCCGCGGGGGATCTAGTGCCAAAAAAAAGTTTTTTTTAATTACGAGAAGCTGCAGAATAGGAAATAAATCTCCGTTAGAATCATCACTGCGGGTACGAAGGCCTGTCAGTGACAGCTGGGGCAGAGGAAAAAAAGGTACTGGAAGTAAAGCTATGAAAAAGATGGGAGATTATTTGGGCCGCATTGATCGCGACAAGTCGCGTTTCCATTACACAGCAGAAATCTGGTCAGGGAAGTGGCTAAGCAGGATCTGCAATCCGACACGCGGGAACCGAACCGAGAGTCAAGCAAGGTAAAGAAAACGATTTGAGTTGGGATGACGATGGCCGGGACCAGCCCCTGACTGAGATATTCCTTAATGGAAGAATGGTGTATCATAATCGCGGCAGCCACAAACGAACAAACATACGCATATCAATGAAATGAATCAAGCAAGGTCCAGTAGATTAATAAATTATTCCGATCCTCAGTGAGTTTTAATAAATGGTATATATATAGTACATGGGCAATTCTTTTGCTAGCTATTGCTTGTAATTTATTCGCCGCTTTAAACCGAGTCGGCGACGAATTTGGCACAACTGCAAAGGAGTTTCTGATGAGTTGTTGTCTTGGCACTAATTGCTTTGCTTATCCTGTTACGGATTAGTCCATTTTAAGAGTAATAATCGTACGAATCAAAACTCTGCAGTTACATACTGCGGCTACTTAAGTTTCAGGCTAAAGAAACTTAGTAGTATTTTATCTATCAATCTCATTGCTGCTGCTGCTGCTGCTGCTGCTGCCCAGATAAATGCCGACAATCGGTACCTCTACTTCCTCCCTTAGCTCCAATTTCGATTCGTTGAAATATTAGTTTCTTATTGAACTTGAGAATGACAACAAATTAAACTCAGCATTTGTGACGATCAGTGTCGACAAATATACCAACCACTGCACAAACGTCATTGGTGGGCGATTACGCCGCAATAATTGATTGATTACGTGATTTATGAGCCGTTGTTTGTCATCGTCTATATATCCGTCGGAGAAAAGTATGTTTCGGTATTTGGCCCGCTAAATCCGATTTAAGCGTTATCCGGCATATGTCGGAGCAGATGAAACATGAAATATGACTCAAGGAATTATAGTCCCCGTTTTTAGAAGAGGATTTGGGATGTGCATACTCGCGCAGTTCGCTTAGAGCACCTGAACAGCTCAGCCACTTAATGATAAACATATTTGTGTTGTTGACAAACAAAATCAATAGATTGACCGACCGGCAAGTGACGACGACCTTGACAATATCTAACTAACGGGGTGGGGCAAGCTTTTGTATTGTAAATGAACTCCTGTTAAGCCTTATCAATTATGCACAGCTATAAATTATAATCCCATTCTCTCTTATATGAAAGTATACGCATATTTTGCAAAAAAATGAGACCCACTAAGAAGAAGCAGCAATTCGTAAAACTTTAGCCGCAATGCTGTGTCGAAAAAAACTCTGATTAGCGTTGTTGGGAAATTGTATTTCATCTTAAAAAACGAATCAGCTTTCGATAATTTATTTTATTTTAGTTTGGAACTAGGAAATGCCAAGCTTATCGAGCGAACGCTATGCACACATGTCATAATAATGAAATTAAACTTTGTCCTCAAGTGGGAAGCTGTGAGCGCCGGTCACAATACTGCTACTACTTACTGCTACTACTACTACTCTATCGGGAAGACAAAATCTAATACAAATGAACTCACTCAAAGGCCGAAATGAAAACTTATGAGTTATGACTTCGAATGAACCGAGCTTTCTGATAGGTACTTGTAATTTTGAAACACGAAGCGGCAAGACTACTCTTCAATCCTTAACAACCATACCGAACGCGCCACCTCAATTTAATACTTTCCAAGGTTCACTTTCCTTATTATGTATTCGTTCTTTATCACCGCATGAAGTCGCTGACAAAACCGGGATGCAGCCAAGAAGGCCAACACGTATGAAACTAATCTTCCCTGTTGAAGTTACGTCGCACTTTGTCACGATGCAGACGCAAAATAAAGCCCTCGCTTACGGCCGCAAATAAGCTCGCTTACACTCCCACCAAGTGCATTTACTTTATTGCGCAGAGCAGCTAGCACTCTATCTTAAAATAAAAGAACAAACTTATATAACTGTATACAAAACTAAGTACTCGCATTATCAAGGCCGAATCCAGCAGCTGTATTCCGTTCCATATGCATTCACATTCCAAAACAAGAAAAACGCCATATACTAGATTTTCTAGATATCCTGCTATGATTTTTCCCAGGACTCTTCGCATTGACCAGTCACGCCTAAATGGGAGTGGTCTCCCGCTTCAACCATTCTAAAGTGTACTCATCTCCTTTGAAAAACGACTTTGTCTTTTCGTAGACTTCACTATGGTATTCGTTCAACCATTTCTTCTCCTCTTCGTCAAGCATTGTCGGATCAGTCAACTTCTTGCACATGGGCACCTATTCCAGATCTTAGCCTACCCTACCCTACCCTACCCTACCCTACTTCGTCATTCTAACTTACCATCGTGACTGTCTCAAAACCGTAATATTTCTTGTCCCCAAAGTTGCTAGGAGTATTCTTCTCAACAACCAATACTACGTTCTCAATACGAATACCGTACTGTCCGTCCTCATAATATCCAGGCTCGTTGGAAATTAACATGCCAACTTCCAACGGAACCTCATTGTACTGCATCCTCGTACCAATGCCGATCGGACCCTCATGCACGTTCAGGAAACTGCCAACACCATGCCCAGTACCGTGGCGATAGTCTAACCCTGCACGCCACAAATATTGCCGCGCAAGAATATCGAGAATGAATCCGCTAGAACCCTTCGGGAACACTGCGCGAGCAACCGCTATATGGCCCTTCAAAACAAGCGTGTATGATTTCTTTTCTTCCGGAGTCGGCGTTCCGTAGTGAACAGTTCTCGTTGAATCGGTAGTTCCGTCGCTATCGGCCCATTAACCTTAGAAATCTCCTAACGCAAATTATATCACAATACTTACAGGAACTGAGCACCTGAATCGCAAAGATAGATCTTATCCTTCTCTACTCGAGCGCAGGTGCTCTTCTCAGGCTGATAATGAATGATAGCGCCATTAGAACCAGCTGAAGAGATAGTCGGAAAACTCAAACCAACAAAGTGCTCCTTCTCTCTGTTCAAGGCCGTTAGCGTTGAGTCCATGGAAACCGCGAAAACAATATGCCCTACTTTCGAAACTCTTCCAGCTTATCAGCTGCTGAAACCTCATCATAAATCTCACCACGCAACAGTGCTCTCTCCAACCATGCAAAATACTGTATCTGTGCCGCGCCATCTCTGATATGCGCATTTCGCATTCCTTTCACTTCAGTCTCGTTCTTTACAGCCTTGGCAGCTTCAATTGGTGCCTTGATTGTAGAGATTTTGTTCTCGCCAACGGACTTCGTCAACGCCCAGGACGCGCTTGATGTGACCAGCAATTTTTGGTCATTACTCGCCGTAGCCTCGCCGAAAGTCTTAACATCATCAAAGATCGCGTTATAGGGCTTGATATTGACATTGTCACCTAAATTCTCGCGAACTTTCTCTGTTATCTTGTCTTCATCAATATATAGTGTGGCTTCAGTAGGTGTAATGAAAGCGTATGAAAAAAATACCGGATTATATGGGATACTGCTAGAAGTTAGATATGATTACACCATCCACCTTCAACGATAACTCACTCGTTTCCACGGAGATTGAAAAGCCAGGCAATTTCATCCAGCATAGACACAATAAGTCCCGATCCCTTATTTTTCTCGATTTCTTTTCGGATCTCAACCAACTTCTCTTCAAATGGTTTGCCTGCAAATTCGAGGCCAAGAATTCTGAGGTGCTCCTTCGGACGCTCAGGCTGTTTCTCACCACAGACGAGATCAACGAGATTGACGTCCATACCAATCAGTTCACCTCCATTCCTATTCTTTAGTTTTTCTGCGAGACTCTTTGCTTGGGCTAAGCCAGTCGTTAGTCAGTTCCAAACATTATGGCAGCGCTAAGAGATCGCACCAGCACTGATTAGGCATGCATCCACACCAATGTTCTTTCCACCTTCGGCTTCGCGTAGAGCCCTACAATATCGAAATGTCAATCATATTATTCTCCCACATAGTCCGACAAAAGCAAACTCACCATTCCTGCCACGTGGGAACGTCTGGTAACCCTTGCTTCAGCAACTCCCAATTTGAGTCCAGTTCTTGCTCAGCTTGTAAGAAGTATCGGCCATCAGTAGACAATGAAGCCTTAGTGGGGGTAACGAGGGCGCATCCGGCCGAACCAGTGAATCCTACGTCTGTTAGCGACAGTCATATGGTTATCAAATTACTTCTTACCAGAGATAAATGCCCGACGGGCATCGACAGGAGCAATATATTCGCTCTGATGCGCATCTTCAGACGGCACAACTGCACGATCGTATTAGCCTCAAGTGAACATATCACGTCCGGGCCAATCGATAGTTCCGTGATTGAAACAGACGCTCCCGTTACAAAACCTACTGTAGACTTCAACATTATGCGCTGCCATCAATTTCCGCAGCTCAGCGAGCCGGGACGTGGTATCGGTGCGAGAAGCGGCGGTTCCTGCAGACATTCTTCGCGTGAGTGTCGGAGGGAACGGTTGTAGTGCGCGCGAAATAGTCTGTTTCAGGCAGGTAGATATCATTAACTAGAAAACTTCTGCTATAATAGATGGGCTGTGACTAAGCTCGATTATGTGTCGCTCAGGCAGCAGCAGTAGCGATTGCTAGATAATGTGGTTTGGTGGAGATGAGTGACTTTGACACCCCAAAGTGTGGAGCTGGACTAGGTTGACTTTCGGTCCATGGGCTGCGCAAGAATCTCGGGTTAGGGCTTGGATGCGAAAGGTTGCCCTGGCGACAGTAGGGTGTGTATGAAATGAAGATACACCAGTGACATATTCACCGGCAAGATCGACACCTCACTATTATCATTGCCATACATAATATAGGGTAAATATATATACAGTGAAAGTTAATACGTAGTAATCCCAAAAGCGACTACATGCTAAGGAACCACAAATTCATCTGTAAGTTGCCTTGCAAATGTACAACCCCTAGTGCTGAAGCCCGTCAATAGGCTTAGAGTCAATGTCCATCACATTGCACAACGCCTGCACAATATTTAGCAATTGAGTCTAATAAAAAGAATTGAACGATAGAGCTTACCCTTTCCTGTGCTCGCAGATACTGATTTATGGACTGCACCGCAACGATTTCATCGAGATCATTGTCCTTCAGAATGTGTAATCCCTCTTGTAGTAGCTCATACGCCGCCTTGTACTGCTTGTCCGTAATATTTGACTCTAGCTTTTCAGCAATACCTTGTAGTCGTTCTATCCGTTCTAGTATAGAGATCATTTCTCGATACCGTGTTGCTCGTTCTGCAAGGCCGCGCATTTGGGTTTGCTTGGTGGTCAAGTTCTGTTTCGCTTTTGTCAGCGTCTCTCGTAACTGGCGCACCCGAGTCTCTGCTTCTTCAATCTCGGTCATGATATCGTTGAATGCCGTAATTGAATTATTGATATCGTCGTAATGGTCTATAATACGGCTTAGCAAGAATGTCACCATCAGCCACGAACTTGAACTATACCTTTGGATATCACTTCCATAATTTTTTCCAATCTGACAGACAAATCTTTAAAATCATCGTATTCACTTGCTCGACCGACTGAACTGGTATCCATAAGCTCCAGTGCAGTTGCAACAGGATTGCAGTCGTCCGGCAGAAGCGCACCCCAGTCCCTCTCAACGAACTTGAGTACGTCTGTTCAGATTGTGTTAGCTTTTTTCCAAAATGATAGACTGGGGAATCATACCATTAGTATGCTGCTGATTATAACTTATACTATTTAAGTCCTGTAAATCTTTATTTGTTGGAGATATATCTGTTCCAGATGGAAGCGGAGGGGGAGGTGCATGTGGTTGTCGCATTGTCCGACTACGAGACTTCCGTAGGGGGATAGGTGGTATTTTGTCGCTTGGTGCAGGTGACTGTAAAACTGATTGCGACGAAAGCTGCCGTTTAACCCGTACATACGGACTGTCGCCATTTGATGACCCATTGTAGGTAATGCTGCCGGAATTTTGTGGTGCATTGGAGGATGCTGTGATTGAACTTGACGGCGGCGACGCAACATATGGATTTGATGGCCGAGGTGGTGCAAATGCTGCAGTGTACGGACTGCTAGAGGTTTGTGAAGAATATGCAATCTTGGTGGTTGAAGAAGACTCTTTTGTGAGGTATTGCGGGGATGTCGCTCCATTAGCTGCCAAAGCATAGGGAATGTTTGCTGTCACGCCAGCCTCATAAGGATTGTTTAAACTCGGACTTGATCCATAAAGATTCCCTTTCGCTGCCGCATACGGATTATTGCCGCTGGAGGCAGAATTTCCGCTCGATCCAGATGTCGCGGCATAAGCATTGTTTGCCGACTGGTACGGATTAAATCTAGGTTGATCTGTCGACATCGCGACAAACAACTTTAGGACTTAGCCCTTAGATATGTTGATACGACAAATTGACTCAGGAAGATATGATAATACTGGCATTCGGCATTTGCAAACAATTAACTCGAGTGGGTAACGTGCATCTGATATCGCGTTGAAGCTACTATCAAAATTACATGAAAGCGGCGATGTGGTGGCTGGACATTAGCGTGAAACTAAACAGACGGCGCAGTCAAATCCACATCCAGGGGCATATTTCACGAATTAAATACTCCCTGTCGGTAAGGACCAGTTTGAGAGTTTGTCACCAGAATAATATCTGATGCGACGCGGCTTGCGTAATGTAAACATCAGTCGACAAAGTTTCCTATCATCATCGTCATCTATTGCATTCGTCTTGTCTACTGCAATCGTGACCGCCACATACGCGCTCCACAATCTGGCTGGACTCATACATCATATCGAATGATTTTATGACTTTTATTGGAAGGTATTTATAGTGTTGCGATCTCCTTCAACATTTACAGACCCTATTTAGAGGGCACCCGACAGAATGTCTGAGCTAGCGCCCCAGAAGGGACATCTTCCCATGTAAGTGTCTCCACTTCTTATCGAAGTCTGTGCCTGACGATTTGTAGCCCATTGATCGCGGTCACCGGAACTTTCGCGCTCGCGGCTGCTGTTACTTCTATCGTTTCCATATTCATGCATGCAAAAAACTACCGGAAGCCTCTACTGCAACGTTTCGTTGTGCGAATTCAATTTCTGATCCCGATCTATGCCCTTTCTTGTTGGCTTGGCTTGGTGTCACACCGACTAGCGATATTTATTGATCCGATACGAGATGTATATGAGGCTTTTGTCATTTACCAATTTCTTTGGCTCCTGACCAATTTTCTCGGCGGTGAACGCAACCTGATTATTACGATGTATGGCCAACCTCCTCGAGAGCACCTCTTTCCCTTTCGCAAAATTCTCCCAAAGGTCGACATATCGGACCCACATACTTTTCTCGCTATCAAACGTGGCGTGCTACAGTATGCGTGGCTCAAGCCGATTCTTGCCGTAGTTGCGTTTCTTATGAAAGCGACCGGCATTTACAAAGAGGGCTACATTTCTTTCAGCTCAGGATATCTATGGCTTGGGTTGATTTACAATGCATCTGTTTCGACAGCCCTTTATTGTCTGGCGTTGTTCTGGATTTGCCTTGCCAAGCCGCTCAAGCCCTTTCGACCGGTTCCGAAATTTCTCTGTATCAAGCTTATTCTTTTCGCATCCTATTGGCAAGGATTTATTCTTTCGTTAATGGTGCTACTTGGAGTTATAAAGGACGTCGGATATTACACACCAAACAATGTCGCGCGTGTTGTTCAGAATAGTCTTATGTGTATAGAGTTATTACTTTTTGCAATCGGACACTGGTACGCATTTTCGTGGAAAGATTACGTCGATAACAGTATTGGATCAGCAAGGATGCCTGTATATTACGCGCTCCGGGATGCATTTGGCATGGGCGATGTTGTGGAGGATTTCAAAGACACTTTCCGGGGTGAGCAGTATCAGTACAGATTCTTCGATTCCGTGGGCGCTATCGAGCATCCCGAGAGTGCGGCAAGATTGGCACGGTTACGTGAAGGTTTGCGGTACCAGCGGGGCGGAGAAGCAAAATATTGGCTGCCTAAACCGAGTAACAGAAGGTCAACTAGCATTAGTGAATTGTTGCGAAATGGGATTTTGGAAGCCGGGGGTTCGTCAGTGGGATATGTTGCTCTGCCACGGTATGATCCCAATGAAAATCATCGATTATCAGTGTCTCCATACGCGGAGGATGAAGAAGAAGCAGTTGGCATGAGAGAAGAATGGGTCTTGGACAAGGATACTGAAGATCTATTTCAAACGGCCAAGGCGATGGAATACGGGGATTACCATTACCCAGTTGTCACGATTAATGAGTCGCTAACATACACGCCACTCATTAAGAAACTAACTCCTGACCATGTTATTGATCCCACGCCGTATTCGTGGATCCGACCTTCATCGGCTGCGTGCAGCAGTCGGCCAAATCATGAGCGGCCACTAACTCGTAGTAGCAGTACTCCGAATTTGCTACTTGACATGGAAGATGCTGTCGAATTGGACGGAGCTAATCTATGGGGAAATAATTCAGATAATGGCGCTCCGCTATCGCAGGATTCAATATCTTTTGCACAATAGATGATTATAGATTTCTTGTATTTGGATTCTCATGAATGTATGGCATTATTTCATGATTATGGAATATTTGGTTTTTCTGTCGAAGGTCTTGGGTTCACGCAGATAGTCTCATCGATGGTTTTATTCTCTGTTCTACTATAATTTTCTTGCATTGATCGTTTTGTTGTCCACTTATTGCTGGCGCGTGGTTGGTATGGAATGTGTGTGATTAGTTTGGTAATGTCAGGCGTACACTTGCGTGCAACGACTTGGTTTCTAACAATAGTACAATCTAAAACTGTTCATCAATTTACGTCAATCAATTCCCATCATAACTCCATTCCTATATACAGATATATATCTCATAATTCCCATCAAAATTCCGGCGAACAATTTATCCAACCCATTACACTAGCCGTCAGCTATTCGTCTCGCCCTTAATGGTTATACTGCTACTAGACTCGTCACTATTCTCGGATTCTTCCTTACCAAAGTCAAACGGCAGAATAGTATCCACGGCGTGGTCCAAGACGTGTGTAACCCTGCTTCGCAGTGGTTCGTACGAGCAAATAACATCCATGTTTCTGAAGTTGACGGTTGCGATGTGTCCGTCGATATTGATATACACGCCGTCGTCAGGATTATCCATAGGCTCGACCGCGGAGCCAAACTGTGAATCTAAAAATACGAGGACACGTTCAATTTTTTCTGGGCGGTTGAAAGCCGCCTTGCAATGCGAAGGTTTGGAAGATACTATGAATGTTACTAAGAGTATGCTTTGAACAGTATTGAAATACTTACTTTTGACGGACATCGGTGATGATTCAACGGAAAGAAGAATAGCAAGTACTGAATCCGCAATAGCATCATTTAGCATATTTCCTGCCCATTCAATGACAATGGATTTGGGTTTCCAGAACACATTGACCGAGTCCATTATCTTTCAGTGTTAGGTCCGATTAATATCTAATATCCAGTTACAATACTTACCGTGTAGCCAATTCCGCTACCAACAGTTGCATCTTTAAGAGTACCGAACATCTGCTCCAGGTGGAATTTAACCAACTCTGCAGATACTTCGACTGCAATGCTCTGCCGTTGTATGACCGAACTCGTAGTCAATCCCGAAAACTCTTTCAAATCATCGGCTGCCATGACGCTCATTTCGAAATTTTTCTGTACCAAAATTCCAGAAATAATTTGGCCGTCCATCGGTGGCTTGGCAGCTAATGATCCCATAACTTTTGCTACCTTGACTCCTCGAAATGGAAGTCGTAGTTCTTCAGAGTTCCTAGGATTGAACACCTTCACTTCGTTTTCTGTCTGTCGGAGATCTTTGTACTTGCTGAGAAGGGCACTTTTTAAACGGCCCATATTAGTTTGTTCTCCGTGCACCAAAATCTGACAAGGGCATTAATATCCGTACGACTATCACAATATTCTCCTTACAATATTCGTGGCATTGACAAGATCAATGAACTCTGAGTTTTGCTTATAGTCGACATGTGCGGCAAAAGAAATTTCTTCAACGTAGAGTCTTCTCGGCACCTTGATACCTCCTCCAGCAATAGATGAAAATTCAGAAGGCTCATTCAAAATCTGCTTTGCTAGAGTTCCGTCAACGGAATAACCGGTCAAAATTAGAGCATTCTTAGCTTCAGGTGCCCATCGCTCTAAAAGTTCACGCGAGACTCCATTCTGTAACATTCCTGGACTGGCGACCATAACGCAAGGTCCCAAATCGTCAAACCGTTCCAGATTTTTTAAACTTCTGATATGTTTGAATTGAAAGGGATTGGACCTGTCATCGCGAAATTTTTTACGTATGCTGTCGTTCATCATGTTGATGTAGGTCTGATAAACCGCCAAACATTTTCTTGCCAACGACGACGCGTAGAATACTGGAATACCGTCTAAATCTGGGTGATTCTGCCAATATTCATCCAGAATTAAAAGTAACTCTTGTGCGTTTCCTAGTGAGAATACTGGAAGAAGACATCGGCCGCCATTCACTATTGTCTTCGTAATCAAGTTTAACAGTCGAGTCTCCTTCTCAACACGAGGTTGATGTGTACTGGTACCGTAAGTGGACTCAGTGATAAGGATATCGGGACGTTCTGTCGGTACTTCCGCAATATTCAAATGCCGGTCTTCCTCACGGGAGTAGTCGCCTGTGAATAATATCTTGATTCCGCCAATTTCGATGAAATACATCGCCGCACCTAGTACATGTCCTGCGTGGTATGCGGTAAATTTAATTCCCTCAACCTCAGTTGTTGAATGATAATCAATCGCTTCGATCCGCTCAAACGAGGCGTTCAGATCGGCATCCGTATAAAGTGTTGACGCGTCGTTTGATGAAATCGCACTGACTCGGACATAATCGCTCAGCAGCCACCGGTAGATTGCTTTGGTTGGATGCGTCATGAACACACGGCCTTTGAAGTCAGTGTGCGTCATGACATATGGAAGGGACGCAGCATGATCCAGGTGAAAGCTATGAATGTTACTAATTACTCTCCTATATTATATCAAGGACCTACTGGCTGATCAAAAGAATGTCGACAGTGGACAGATCATAGTCATCATAAAACGGCAAGGCAGAAAGTCCATTTAACGCGGGATGCACACCAGCATCAAGCTGTTCCGGATTGTCAGTTTTGCCTGTGAAAGTAAAATAGTTTCCAACGCACCATAACTGTCTTTCCTCTATAATTAATGATGTGACAGCTTCGTCCAACCTCATTGCCACCTCCTAAAGCAACAAACTCGAGATAGTCAGATTGATCGACCTGATTCCAACTGTTAGCAACGACTTACGAGATGATCGTAATTTCACAATAATATTCACCGGCTCAAAATCTGCTGCCTGTCGCTTGGCGCTCATACTTATGCCACAAGTCGGAAATGGCCTCAGAAATCAATGATGGCTCTATTGGAGTCTTTGACCGAACTGAAGGACTACCTCCGAATGTGTAACCCGCGGTTCATAATCTCTCAGTCAATTGACGTAACCGCCCCTTTTACCGACGCCACTGGCTCAAATTCGGTTCAAGGCTCACTTTGTCACACAAAGCCCTATGCCCTATGCCTAATGCCATCGCGAAAACCTTGCTTCAGTTTTCTCATTTGTTCTTGGAAATTAGTAGATCCTTCATATTAATCTCGCTCGCTCGCTCCCAATTTTAATTAAACAGTAAGTATTATAGATCTTGGTTATTTCATTATGCGGATGCTTGCTGGTCGGTTCTTTTACTCTCAGCAGGATGTATGTGCCGATTTGGGTACGGAGTTTTAACGACAATAGAGAACGGTAGCAATGGCCGAAACCGAATCCGCTCCCGCAGTCGCGGAGATTATAAACGAGAAGGAGCCAACTCCCGCCGACGTTGTCACTGAAGGGGCTGCACCTGCTGAAGACACACTTGCGGAAACTGAGACCAAACCTGAAGTTTTCAACGAAAATAAGAGGAGCACCGTGTTCGATTCGACAGTAGATTTCACGGTTAAACACCCTCTACGACATACCTGGACGTAAGTAGTCCCGATCCAATGAGATATATGGGATTGTGGTTGTTAATGCTCGTGTGATTGGTTAACGTGGCACCATTTAGTCTATGGTACACCAAGCCCCAACATGGCGGTAGCAAGGTGAGTGCATAGTTATTAGTTGTGCAAGTTGAAGTTGCTAATGGGATACAGTCTGACTGGGGTGACCAGTTGAAGGAAGTTATCAACTTCGACTCAGTTGAGGAATTCTGGGGTATATACAACAATATCCCTAAGGCCTCCGAGCTTCCGCAGAAGTCAGACTATCATTTGTTCAAGAAATCAGTTCGCCCAGAATGGGAAGATGTCCAGAACGAGAACGGCGGAAAGTGGGCATACCAGTGCCGGGACAAGCGACAGGTCGACATTGACGATCTGTGGTTGAACACTGTAAGTTATCTCGATGCATTAAACGAAATGAACATACGTTGACTATTGTAAGCTTTTGGGTGCTGTTGGTGAGACACTTGAGGATGAGGGTGACAATGAGATTATGGGTGTCGTAGTGACTATCCGAAAGGCGCATTACCGTATTTCCATTTGGACCAGAACTGCCAACAACGAGAAGGCTTTATTAGCCATTGGGTAAGATAGTCTGAAGATATTATCCATTTGGTCATTAGATGTTAATATTGAGTAGGCGTCGCTTCAAGGAGCTCCTGAAATTGCCTCCCTCCGAGCAGGTCGACTTTTCAAGCCACAAGGATGCTGCGACCTCGGGGAGCTCGCGTGCTAAGCCAAGATTTTCAGCTTAAAATTTAATAAATCGTTTTACCGATAATCTTCGGTCAGGCTTGTGTGTGCTTTTGCGGTTTCCACTTTTTTGGGTTGCGCGGATCTGTCAATTGTTGCTAGGGTTTTATATACATATTCAATGGAAATTCATGCATAAGGTGTAAGATACTACATCGTGGTTGCTTCGAGTTTTATGTAGTGTTTATATGTCTTGTTTGTTTATCACTCTCGCTTGTAATATAGTAGTATCTCAAATCTTGTTAATTCTCACGGAAAGGTTATTGCCGCACCTTATATGTCCGTGAAGTATTAAATCGTAGCCTAAAATTTTAAAAAAAGATAAGCTCCTCTGTAATACTTCAACCAGATGCTTGGTAGATAGCCAGTAGGTCCTGTGTTCTGTGACATCGATGAGCTGGTCGTCCACGATTATTGAGTTCATCGACCCGAGTCTAATTTGTTGCTGAACATTTACTGCAGCGACGCCATTGACAACAGCAACGACTACAACGATACACAGTCAATGTGCAATGGCGTTTGAATTACACGTATGGGGCCCAATAGGCTGCCTTCCGTCGTTCGATCCCGACTGCTTAGCTGCAATGTTGTACTTAAAAGAAACAGCTTCTGTGTCAGACTACGTCATAGTTCCAAGCTCTAATCCGTTACTCTCAGATGATTGTATGCTCGCTCCGCGTCATGTATTATTGGACAAATATGCTAATTGCTCAATCAAAGACAGACTTCCAGCGGTGCGCGTTAATGGAAACGTAGTAGCGTCCGGGATTTTCGACGTTTTGAGATTCTTCAAATCTCAAGGCCACGATCCAGACAGTGATCTCTCCCCAACCCAGAAAGCACAGAACACGGCTCTCTTGACCTTCATTTCCGACAATTTTACGATTCTATCACTATACATACAACGTCTCCACGTTCTTCACTTTCAAGAGATCTTCCGGCCGGGACTAGTCCAATTGATCCCGTTACCATTGCAATACGTTGCCCCCACGCTACTTTTCACGGCGGCGAAACAGCATGTAGTACATATCCACGACATCGACCTAGCAAACACTGATTCGAGTCTCGCAAAGGAGAATAGTGTTCCGGGGATTTTTTTCTTCAAAAAACAAGCGATCAGGTATTCCGACGTCCACGACACCGTTCCCAAGACGCTGGTGGATAAGATTAATACGACGGCAGGCGGTGCCTCAGAGTTTAGCGGTGTGCTGAGAATGCTGAATTTTGCGTGTGAGGTGTTGCCGTCGATTGAGAGTGCGTTGAGCGAGAGTGAAGGGTTGTATTTGTTTGGAGAGAAACCAAGGTCGGCAGATTTTTTGCTGCTGGCGCATTCTCTTGTGGAGACGCTGCCGAGATACGCGTCACCGTTTGTGAAGGACCTTATTGAGAGCAGGTACAGCCATGTCAAGAAGTATCTTGATGACCACAAGGATCTGATATCGATCAACAAGGAAGAAGTTAAAGTTGCGAAAGTTGATCCCCAGGATCGGCTGACAATTAGGAATATCTTTAGAAAGTGCATGGGCTACTAACTATTGTGTCTATGTTTTCAAATAGTACCTGTAAATACATCGGATATATTGTAATATATATGGTATATAATGTCTTTGGCCATCATGCTATGTACGTCAAATTCAAACAATATCTAATTATACACCAAAATTTAACTTGACAGCTCGCTAGCCGTCTCATCCGACTCATTCCATCGCTTTTCTTCGTCGCCGCCTACCCACGCGCGCTCAATATATCCTAGCTCAAGCTTGACTTTTTCCACAGTAGCGTTGTCGCCGGTATTCTTACCCAGATTGTCGCTGATTTTTATTGCTGGCTTTCCGTTAGCCGATGAGAGCTTGATAACGATATTTAATGGAGTCGATTTTCTATGTGGTGGCGTGGCAGAGTGGAAGTCGTCTAAAGAATGTTAGAATTATTGCCCCAATACTCCCGAGACGGGATATCTTACTGGTGAAAAATGTTCCGACGCCGAATGAACAGAGCATGCCAGCTTTTTCTGTTGCTACCTTGTACTTCTTGCATGCCTCAACATCTAAGCTATCGCTGAAAACAACGACCTTTTTGGACTTGTCGATGCCATGCTCATCATAAAATTTGGCAATCTTATCCAAAAACACCAGCGGATCTCCCGAATCTTGCCGCACACCAGCATAGATATTCGCAAGTTTGGGGGTAAAACCCTTCAAGAACGCATCAGTGCCAAAGGTGTCCGTCAAGGCCACGCCGACGTTGGCATCACCCATGGTCGCACGCCATTTCTCCATCGCCTGGACATTCGCATTCTTATAATCTTGCGAGACGGCAGCGATGCCCATCATCCACTCGTGCGCGACAGTGCCGATTGGCGGAATCCCGAATTTCCGGGCAAAATACACGTTCGAGGTTCCTCGGAGGCCCGACCCGAATTTTGCGGCTGGACTGGATTGGTACTTGACGTCTCCGGCGACTAAACCGCGCATGACGAGCTCCTGAGCCTTAAACGACCTGCGTCGACGCGTACCGAATTCGGAAAAAGCACAGCCAAATTCGAGAAGTTCTAAGGCTTTCGCCTCTGCGCGCTCTTCCTGGCCGGTGTAATCCCAATCTGTCTCAACAAACTTGAAGTAAGCCTCAGATACCAGCGCGAGTATCGGGATTTCGTATAAAATAGTTTCAACCCATAGTCCTTCAATTTTTGCCCTGACGTCTTGAGTCGCGGGGTTGTATTCTAGCTTGACCTGCTCTTCTGGGGATAGCTTGAGTGTTTCGAGGAACGCCAGATAACGTTCAGGTAGTTGCTTGACTGTTGAACGCAAGTAATTTATTTCTTCGCGCGAAAATGACAGACTCCCAAGAACTTATTGATAGTTAGTTTAGCGACGTATCACATGCTTCTGTAGGCATATTGCATACGATTTATTTGCTCCGTTAGCCAATCGAACGCGGCTTGATTCAATTTCATCTCGGGCGTCCGGTTCTTGAAACTATATGAGACCACTATAATAAACCGCTGATTTAGTTACATCCAGTAATATTGAATGGCCAGGAAACTCACAAGTATCGGGGTAGTGGTCCAGCACGGCAGCTTGCATCGTCAGTTTGTATAGGTCCGTGTCGAGTAAGGACCGTATTGTGCGTTCGAGAGTCCGTTGCACCATTTCGAAGATAGTTTTGAGGTGCACAAAATATTCGAAGTCTCTATCAGAAAAGTCACTGTATAATAGTGGGATCAGTGGGACAAATGTTTGTGTTAGAGCAGAATGAGTGTAATTTCATAAAATGTCCTTGGGTTATGATGGTATGAACGTCAACTAACTATAACTTTTAACATATTTCGGTCACATTCCGAGTCGATGACTCGCAGTTGAGGGTAAAACGCATTGCAGATAGAGTTTAGATTTAGCCGCACCGATATTTCTAAGAGCCGTCGTATTACCAAACTGTGTGATAGATATGATAGTATTAGAGTTTTGTGGTAAAATATCAGCTTCAGTTGGTGATTGACTCGCTTGGGCAACTAATATACTGAATTTGTTGCCTCAGTCACAGCGTTCTTAGAAGTTGGCGGAGATCCGCTGTCAAAATTCATGGAAATTTATATGTGTAAGTATACATTGCGTTGTGCTTAAAGATTAGGTTCAACGTGCTATTAGTATATCGATTTGGCCGATTCTGACCCTTGACTTACAGTCATTCGATTGAAATCACGAGCTCGATCATGTTTTGCCGTTGATGAACAAAAAGACATGTTCCAACGTGGTATCAGCTCTCGTAGTGAAGATCAAGATCTCACGCCGTGCACAGATGAACCCCTAAGGATAGCGTTGGATCTTCTAAGTTCACAGCTTCCTTGGAAACTACGTCTGGCCGCATCGGAAGGGGCTGACTGACTCAAGCTATATCCTGGGCATCCATAAACTGGATTGCAAATATCAAGCTCGAAGTTTGCTACCATTTGTCGCAACGCCTTGAGCGATTGATCGTGTTTCGAATGGACCTTGTCCAACATGTACCCGACAAGAGCTTCCGCATAGCTGAAGCTTTTACGGGAAGGAGAAAGCCACATTTGCCAGGGCACAATTGCTAGGCCTGACTGACCCAACTCCTTTGATCTACGTTGCGCCAGCGACACTCGATGACCTTCTTGGCGAGAAGGTTATCAATAATCTGGAGGAGCCTCTGAGCGAAGAATCACACTGGATTTTATGGCGATTTTTCGCTCAGGAGATCGTTGGAAGCATCGGGCGAATTTCGGGAGCATGCCGAAACCTCAGCGTAGGTCGCAACTTATGATTTTCGCACTTTTCATATATCAGATTGATTACAGTTTGATCCAAGATGGCAGGGGTTTACAACCCCTTCCATCTGAAAATGGTCAGTGACGATCCCAGTCGAGGCCGGTTAAGACGCAAAGTAGAGAAGATGGCTTTGTTCGAAGGCTGTCAGAGACGGTCAAGACCAAGGCCATGTCGTTGCTGTTACAGCGAATCTTTACCCAACAACAGCCCAGACCCCCTAGTAGAGTGCACTCTAAGATATCTTCATAAATGGCAGGTCTGGTAGACAAGCGGTTTCCCACGGTTTATTCTTTGTCCTGATTCTCCCGCAGATAGAAAGACTCGAGCACAAGGCACAACGGACTATTGACAAGATACGCAGCGGGTCTTTCAGCCTGACTCTGCGGAAATATCTCGGTACAAATGGCTACCTCGAGCCACCGATCTCGCTTCGCGTCTGCTTTAAGCCCCGTAAATATACGGGCTTTGCTTTCAGACTCGAGCACATTGATCGCTTCAACAAAAGCATTCGTATCGAGCCTAGTCTCATAGTCCCTATACAAGATATCAATTGCTGTTTCCTGCACCGTCTTTTGAAACTGCTTTGCCTCACGAAAGCGGCACAGTTCTTCGACCGCACTGGAAACAGCTTGCGCGATATCAACCTTCGGTTATTTGGATGACCTTTTGTTTTCATCCTCATTGCCCGACCAGTTGCGATCAGATGACTTTGACCGAGATTGCGAGGAATAACCCTGCGTCTCGGGGCGGGGTCAATCTGTGGTGTAGCCGGGCTATTCGAATATACTGATAATGCCCTTTGTCCCGTAGCTTGGGCACCATCAAGTGTCTCTCGGGGAACGTCACGGAAGTGTAGAACATTATTCTTATGCCCTCTGGTATTTATCGTTAGTAAAACTAGACAGAAGCGTGGTAGAGTCCCCGGATATCATTCATGGTCTAAAGGAACATGACGAGCTACTCTTCAATAGATAGCCTCTGTGTTTTAGAGCTACGGAGTTGTGTATGCTCTAGGCACCGGTCCCGCATAGCATAGAATGTCGGCAAGTGTCATACGAAGGACATGGTATATACGTCTTTCGTTCCCGCAGTGAGTGAAGGAGGTCGTCGACATATTCTTGACCAGCGTGCAGATTAGAGTAGGGACGGGTTTTTTCAGGGCGTAGTGCCATTACTCCGCATAGGGCAGAGAGTACCTTTGCGTCACGGATGATCTCGCTGTCGCTGTCGCTATCCATTTGAGAGGCGCGGAATTGGTTGAAAGTACGTTGTAGAGGGGGGAAAATTTTAAAGTAGAAAAATAAGTAGGTCTGAGCTGCTTATTTTTTTTTTTGTATGGGCAATTATTTCTGCTTAATTTTTTTAAAAATAAGTGACGTCGCGTTTGGATTAACCTTCAACACTAGACAGTCTAGGAGGAAATGATCGCGAATCTAGGTCGATTATATATCGGACAATGGTAGCTTCCTCTAAGTTTGTAAGCTTTCGCGAATTGGCCGGGATATCGTGTCGTGATGGCGTGCCCTTCAAACGCAACCTTAGAGTAGATTCGCTAACAGAGTAGATCGCTACGGCACGTCTTTTACTAAGATTTGGGTCTCGGTCAATTGCCTGGATGGCAATATTCAATCTGGCTTCCTTTGAAGTTAATTCCATTTTGTTTGTGGGAGAATCAAGTGTTTAAAATTGGACTGTGTCAATTTCCGTGAAAGTGCGCAGCTCGCTTATGGATTACGTTACTTCAAATTAAGTGGAAAATAACAAGTGGAAAATAATTGGGAATCCAAACACAACACTAATTTTATTAGGCGCGATTTCCGGGGCCCCCAGAATCGGCCCATGAATTCGATTTAGGTTACAAAAAGCGGTCCGGAAAAACTCTATAAACTCGGCAGCCGAGCGGCCGGCGAGGGAATTAAGACAAAGCTAGGCTGAATATGGACAGTGTCCAGGCCACATTAGGACTAGCACTATTGTCGGTGGTCCGCGCGCCCCGAAGATTGAGCGAGACGAGATCTCCAGGTACTTTAGCTCCGACAGCGGGCGCAAGACAACAACAACTTCTTGAGCTGCTTGCAATAATATTTTTGTTATTGTCTGCTGTAACGCAAACTGGTCTGTCTACTGCTCGAGAGAACTCAAAAAGCCGCAGTGCAACATGATCTCATTGGCTGAGTTGCCATGGCGCACTCTCCACAGGTTAGGTCCAATTCCCCATGGGCTTGTCCAGGTCCACGAGAGTAACGAAAGCATCGACGTCGACTACCGACGACGTCACTCCTGTCCCCCGTAGTACAATTACTCGCACTTTGGACAGTCGACGCGCTCTGCTCGCAGCAGGCGAGTTCCCATTGGCGCCGAGGCGGCCGAGTGTCAATTATTGGGCTAGCAAACAGAGACGATCTTCAGGGGGTCATTTTGCATAAGTACCCTAACCCTAGCTAGACATACATTTGCACGCTCACGACGTCTCCCACATCGTCACTCTTTCAGACTGTGTCGCTCTTCCCCCAGGCTGTACGCAAAGACTACTCAGATTCACTTACTATTCTCCACTCGCTCTCGACAAATCCACCACCATGGCCACGTCTTCGCTCCTGGAGGAGGCTATCTCCATCTCAAAGCAGTTCGATATCTCCAACGACCAGCTCGTCGCCATCTCGGAGGAGTTCATTCGCCTTACTGGTAAGGACATGCCTGCTTTTCCGATGTTAGCAAGCGTCCGCTAACTATCTCCCAGACCTCGGTCTCAAGTCCGGCGGCATGCCTATGGCCATGATCCCCAGCTACGGTATGCTGCTCATGCATTCATCCAGTCTTTTCGCTTCTAACACATCCAGTAACCGGCGTGCCTAATGGTACTGAGAAGGGTACTTTCCTCGCCGTCGATCTCGGCGGCACAAACTTCCGTGTCTGTTCAATCCACCTCAATGGTGACGGCACTTTCGATCTGCTCCAGACAAAGAGCGTCATCCCGCGAAACCTCATGGTCGGCACGGCAAAAGAGCTCTTCTCCTTTCTTGCGAAAAAAGTCGACGAGTTCATTAAGACCCATCTTGACGAGAAATTTAACGAAGAGCGCGGCCATCCTGCAAACGAGCACATCTATAAGCTCGGCTTCACCTTCTCTTTTCCTGTCAACCAGACCGCTATTAACAGAGGCACGCTCATTCGGTGGACAAAAGGCTTCGATGTCGCTGATGCTGTCGGCATGGACGTATGCCTGCTTCTCCAACATGAACTCGATCTCTTAAATCTCCCTGTCCATGTCGCTGCACTTGTCAATGACACGGTCGGCACCCTCATGTCGCGCTCATACTCCTCTCCGCGCGGGTCAGTCACAAAACTTGGTGTTATTTTGGGAACAGGTACAAATGGCGCCTACGTCGAGTCTCTCGCAGCTGTCGACAAATTAGACAATTCCGCAGCCGCTCTGGCGGACAAGTCCATTATGGTTATCAACACTGAGTGGGGCTCCTTCGACAACGACATGAAAATACTGCCACGTACATCTTGGGATGATGCGGTTGATCTCGAGACGCCTAACCCAGGCTACCAGATGTTTGAAAAGCGAGTATCTGGAATGTTCCTCGGCGAGATTCTCCGCCGCGTTCTTCTCGAACTGCACGAGAAGGGCTATTTGTTCCCAAGGTCATCCACTCCCCTCACCACTGCATGGTCCCTCGATACTTCTATTCTGTCTCGTGTCGAAGCTGATAGCACTCCCGATCTAGTTGCTGTGAAGTCCATTGTCGAGATGGATCTCGGCCTCCCGACCACTCTGCTTGAGCGCCAGGCTGTCAAGCTTATAGTTGAGGGCATCGGTAAACGATCCGCCCTCCTCGCTGGTGCCGTGATCGGCGGCATTCTAGTGCACCTTAGGGCCTGTCAATCCAACCCTGTCGTTGACATCGGTGTGGACGGCTCAGTGTTTGAGTTTTACCCAGGCTATGAGGACTTAATGCGTGTGGCTTTGAAAGCCGTTATGGGCGAGGATGAGAGCAAGATCCGTATTGGCATCGCCAAGGACGGGAGTGGCGTCGGGGCTGCATTGTGCGCCCTCGTCGCCTAAGCTTGCATCTGATGCGGCATCACCTGGTAGCTTGCGGGCCAACTACCACTCTCGAATCCCTCGATGGGGTCTCCTAACTTCGATATCAAGCATTCATGTATCTGGGATTGATGTAGAGTTATTCATTGGGTTTACAAAGGTCATTGCGTTTGAAATATCGTTTACGTGTTTTATGTATCGTTATCCTCACATAGGTATCATTTCGTTATTTTGTTGTATGTATTAGTATCATCGTATATTGATTTATTGCTATTTTTGGCGAACTGTATAGCCTTATCTCTTTGTCATATATAATATATTTATATTGAATCATTGCAGCTTTAATTGTCCCCATTTTAAATATAAAAACAACGAAACATTGTCGAATCAATTGATCCGAGTCCATCCCTAACCCCATGAGCATATTATGTAATGCCAAGCACATAGTTAGTCGTATAACAACTGTTTTGAAAAGTTCAGGTCAATTTTAGCAAGACGCCGCTGTACAATTATTTAATTCTATATACAATATGATTATACATAATCAATCGTTTGCCCTCGTTCCGCAATCCAGAAATCTTTGACAATGGTCTCCGTAGGGGGACGACCTCTCAACCTCGCGATCTTCTCCACAAAAGTATGTCTCGCCATCGCCTTGTCCGCCGTACAAGATTCAATCTGAAATGCCGCTGCTAACCATTGTTGTGCATGTCCAGTGTTTGTTCTGAAAAACGCTTTGATAAGTTTGGCGTATTCGGTTACAAGACTGCGTGGCGCGGCACCTGATATGGCGGACCCCACCGCGGACATTAAGAGTGGTCCAGCTATGTCGATGACTTGTTTTATGGCGTGGGCGATGGCGGGGGATTGGCTATCCGGCGACAAGTTCAACAGGTCGGTCCAGAACTTGACAGCGGATTTGACTACGAGTGGTTCTTTCGCTGTCACCATCGCGACGCCGAATTGCAAAATTAATGGTTCGAAATAGGGACTCGCGAGGATGACGTCGACATATCGTTGGAGGAATTTACTGAGAATTTCGAGCATTCCTTGGTTCACGTCCGGATCCGAATTTGATGTAACAGCGTTATTGGGGACTAGCGAGCCGGTGTATAACACCTCCAGTAGCTGTATGCACAAATCGGTGATGTCTGGTGTTCCGGAGCTAGAATACGCGGCCACTAAACTCGCAGCGAGCGTAAGCACGGGCTGCAACGTGTCCAGTTTCCCAACACCCACTATTTCATTCCGGATATATCCCAATATCGCATCCGGCGCCCACGTAAATGGGCCCGGTAGCGATTCGGATAAACCAACCTTCAAAACTCCAGTGGCATTTTGTCGGATCGTGATGTCTCCTGCAAATGCAGGAAAGTGGCTCATCGCGCCGACTATTTTAAAGATCTTGTCCTTCACAAGCCGGCCCGATGCACCGTTTGCATTCCAATGATTGTCTAGGACAGACGAAGTGCTCGCGCTGTCAATGTCTTCGACACCCCGACAAGCCTTGCCTACCATCGCAAGCGATTTCAACGCTGACGCTGCAATATCCCGAACACTAGACACAGCGGTAGGGTCATTCGCAAGTCTGACAGCCTCCTCTGCATACCCGCCTAACATGTCCACCAAATCGCTCAGATACACCGTGCGTAATGTCAAGTCGTCCACACCTTGCTGCAACACTTCCGCAATAGCACCGGCAATACGCTCCTTCGCGATCGCATCAATCGCACCACCGTGGGTGAGCATATCTCGGTAAATACTCAGAAATCCAGGCACGTCGTCCCTCAACGCCGTCGCGCACTCAGAGCATAATTGGAATATCGAACGTGACGCGTGGAGCGCTAGCGATGGACTTGCGAGACATTGGAAGAGATACGGCACGACAACCGGAATGTATTTCTTGCCGGCGTCAGTTTGGAAGTACGGTATAGCTGACGCGATTAATGAGAGTGAGGTCTGTCGCGCACGGAGAAGCGGGGACGAAGGCAAGACTGAGACTAAGCGGGAATCAAGCAGCGTTTGCAAAAGCTCGAATTCAGGTGGGTCGGATGTCAGTGATTGCGTGATTGCGTTGAGCGCATAGAGCGATGCTTCGACCCCTGGCCAATCGATCGGCGTCACCGACATCGAGTCTATCACAAATTGGACCAGGACCGAGTACAATCGGGTTTGCACCAGTTGATACGAGCTCTCGATTAAATCGGCGACATCCTTCCGAAACGCAAAAAAACCGTCGCGCGAGTCTTGTGTCCATCGCACGGCAATACTGCTGTCAGGCAGTCGCAGCTTGGACCAGAGTAACGCGATCACGTGCATCATTATACTCTGTGCATCGGAAAACCGCACGTCCTTCGCACTAGCAAGTAATGCTCCGTCATCGTCGTATAATATCGATTCGACAAACAAATCCCAAAACTCAAGCGTGCGATTACTGACGCTCTCGTCCGCAATCGGGAACCCCGGAATCCTGAGCAATTCCGCTGTAAGATCGACTATCCGTCTGTATTCTGGTCGTCCTAGATTCGCGGCAATATCCTTGGCAACTAATTCGCCAAAAGATATAAAGGAGTTCAAAAATGCTTCCGTGATGTCCTCGTGGTTGTCTTCCGTGGTTGCCACTATTTTCTCGATTTTGGAAGCAGCATATGGGCTGGAGAAGAGAGCGATTAAAATCTTCATAGATTCTGATGTTACTAATTTATCTGCCCATTCCATAAAGTCAATTAGAACGTCAACGACCGTCGCATATACCGCCTTATCGGATTCAATTTGCAAAAACTCGATAACCGAAGGAAGAAATGATGCGAGAGTGGAAACGACCGGCGCGTTCGCGTCGGCCGAGACGCATGAAATAGTCCACGCACGGAATGACTTCAGCACGGACACAAGAACTAGATGAAACGAGTCGGGCGACGTTATCGATGATGGAGGAGTTGTCAGGATAGGTTTGATAACTGCAAGTGTGTGGGGTGTGCTGTCCAGAAGGAGTTTATACAGCGCTGGCCTGTGAGTACATTAACAAAATGACAGGTCAGAATAGAACAACTTGCGTACCGACTCTGACGTGGTACATCTGCCCGAGAAATTTCTTCTGCGAATGTCGTACAAAAAAGCAACACGATGCTAAGATCATTAGCATCCAACCTCTGCACTATGTTCTGAAATGCCTCGTCGTCCATCGATTCTCTGGTGCCGACTATCGGGGTATTTCTCGCCACAGATATTACAACATCCTGAACTGGATACGGCCATAACGAGTCGGACGACTCATAAAATTTGATTAATGCAAGCAATAGTGTCGCAGCGAGTTTCTGGGTGATAAAGCGCGGCCCATGGCTAAGTGCAACGAACCAATTGAGAAGCTGCAGAAGTAATTGGGAAACAGATTCTTGTGGTATGGATTGCCTACGTGTGTTAGACCCCATAAGTCGTCCCTCTCAAATTAATCAACCTACCAGTCGCTATTTAACTTCACCGTATATGTTAGAGCGCCAAAAAATCGAACGCTTGGGTTGGCACTTGATAGCATTAAATTCGCGAGATTCCATCCTGCGGGTGATTTCTGCAGTGCTTGAAGTTCTTGCTGAGTTCTGCAAACCATTAGACTAGATATCCGGGACAACCCAACAACAGGTACTGACCCGTATAATTTCTGCGGATTTCCGGGTTGATATAACTCCAAGACTTTCTGTCATACATGGGTTAGCGGCAAAATATAGGAGGAGGAACTGAATCTATGCACCTGCTCGATCAAGTCATACTCATCTTGGCTAACCATGCCGCTAACGGGGTGAATAAGTCGAATTGAAATTTGGCCAGATCTCAACAAAGCAAATGCTGTAGACTACTCTGATATAATGAGACAACGGTAAATGCAGACCATAGTTCTCCTCTCATGAATAAAATTACTAAGCTTTTTCTGCGTGTTTACGATGTTGCCATGACTAGGGCACTGCTAATACAGCTCTGTCCCAATTTGTTTGGTCGCGATGAGTGCTTGCGGCTCAATGTGTGGCCGTGCATTGCCACGGCCACATGCGCCATTCATGAGTTGTCCGAATCCATGTCCTCCCTGAACAATCAAGGATCTCTCCCTCACAATTGTCATCCGCAATTGTCGTTCGCTAGATCGATATCCGCTGGACAAATACAGATTGCTATCTGTACTTCAGTTACGCCAATAGCCTGATATGTCCGCAATGAGCTGGTGACACGCTAATTCTAGTGTCGACGACATACAGCAACACAACTTACAATGGACTCGAGCTCCACATTCGCGGCAGTCTCGCTCCGCGCGTCGCGCGGGTTTAGCTGGGTCTTCCTCGTCGAACTGATCGTGACGGGAATTGCAACTATTTTCGTGTTGTTCTACTTTAACCGCGTGATCGCGGCGATCATGTCACTTTCGCTCCGATGGTATACATGGCATCGGTACCACGTGTTTATAGACATCCGCTCGATACAAGTTTCGCTTTTAGCCGGACGTATATTTTTTAAGGATGTGCGGTATATAGGGAGCAATGAGTCAATTTTTGTGGTTCAGGGGCATTTTACTTGGCGGTACTGGTTGAACCGTACTCGTAAGTCTGGACTCAAGCTTTCCGATAAGTTGTATGACAAGAATAGCGTGCTGCCGGCGCGATTTGTGTTGTATATGGAAGGTGTGGAATGGTTCGTGTATAATCGCACACCGGCGTATGACGCTGCTTTACATGAATATGAGGTAGCGAATGGACTTGGAGATTATGACTTGGAGGATAATGGCGCGGAAGTGCATCCTTTGGATTTGAATCGCCGCAAACGAGAGTCGGCTTCTAGTGAATCATCACTTACAGCAAGGGGTGCGTCACCTGGTCAGAATAAGACGCGGCAGGACGCTCCTCATGTCGTGCCTAACTCAGAAGAGAAAGGGTCCATGATTCTCAAGTTCTTTCCGGTAGAAATTAAATGCGACAAAGGCGCTATGGTTGTCGGGAATTTCCGGACCCCAAATATCATGATCTATCATTTTGCATCTGCCGCTGCGTCGGTTGATGCCGCTCGTTCGCGATCAGAATTGGATCAGTACAAGATGGTTTTTGATTTGGACTTCAACAGACCTAGTATTCAATTCAGAGCAAACATGGACTACCAGGGACCGAGTACGGACGCAAATAACTACGGCAGCGGCAACGAGAAACAAGAAAGCAACCGTACCGATTTGAGTAAAACCTACAAGCGCAGTAAATGGCGAAGTTTCGTGGACTTATTTGCCTTCCTGCACGGCCGATTTCCAACTGGCATCCATGGTCATCCAGGACAAGATGATGCATATAATGGGCAATGGCATGGACTTTCCCGATATCTCGATGACGAGGAAATGGACCAGGTGGCGGATTCCGAACAGGTTGAAGAATATGCCAAATGTACTTCTGTTCTCGATGCTGATGAGGCTCGCTTGACATATTATTACGATGTTGTTGGCAAAGTCCCAATGGGAATATCGACGCCGGTTGAGAAGATTGAAGGCGCGGATATCGGAAATGGGGGACAAGCACCGCAGTGGGGTATTGATCTCTACCTTCGCGGCGCGACAATCCAGTATGGACCATGGGCCGATCGGCAACGCCTCATTTTGCAGTCAATGTTCTTCCCTGCAGCGAAGATAAACAGCGAGCCACGTGAGAATCTCCAGCTTGGCGAGGATCGAGTGGCGACAGAGTTCAAGGTCTACGTCGAGATGGATGACTCTACCATTTTGCGTGTACCCATTCGCGAACCAAGTCGTGACGCCGAGTTCAAGAGGCGGAAAGAGGAAGCCGGATCAGCTAACTTGACGCGATCGTTTGGCTGGATTGAGCTGAAGATGTCACAGCTGTCTACAGTTACGCATGTGTCGGCTCTTGTACCGTCGAAAAATGGTTGGCTGAACTGGATGACCGCGGATCTGAATAGCCTCGACATGCGATCAAGCGTTAACCATGATATTTTGTGGTCTGCAAAGTCGCACAAGGTACGATTATGTAGTTGTACAACTTAAATCTGTCTTACACTTGCATAGATTAGAGGTGATCTCACCAGCCCGCTTCAATGGAACGGTCTTCAGACCTGGATATTCGATAATGATGCGTCAAGTGTCGAGGCATTTCTTCTCCGCGAACATGTTACAATATTCACTGATATGATATCGGATTTCTCATCTGTTCCGGACACAACATACGCTTCATTTATTCCTCAGAAATTCCTAATAAAACTTTCACTGTCGAACTTCTCATTGTACTTGAACGTGAATGACTCAAATATTATCAGTAATCCAACAGACTTTGATGATAATATCTTCTTGGGCTTCGGAGGTGCGAAGTTGGATGCGAATATTGTGGTGCCGTTGGATCAGATTAGTCCGATTGTCAATGAAGTTCGCTTCCGTCTGAATGTGAGTCGCAAGGGTTGAACAAAATCGTTTGGCAACGCTGATTGGTGAATAGGCTGAAGTAATCGATTTCCTACTCCATGCTCCGCCATGGCACACGCAGGCGAGTTTCCTGCCGTCAAAAAATCTCGGCAAGGCGAAGGATTTTGAACTCGTTGGGTCATACACATTTACAGAATCTCCTCGCTCGTTACCGATAGACACGTTATCTATGGACCTTTCAACGGGGTCAATTTCGCTCATTGCGTACGGGTTTTTGATACGGTATTTGATCAAAATCCGAGAAAACTACTTTGGTGACAACATTCATTTCAAGACCCTCGACGAATTCACAAAAAGTGCAGCAGCTACGGATTATTTACAAAACGGCATCAAAACATATCGCTATTCATCGGAAAGTATTTTAGATGGCGCAGCTACTGCGAGTCGTGGAGAGAAAGAGCCGTTATCGGGTGGGGATATTCTGAGACCTCTTAATTCTATGGACGTCTTGGTTTCGTTTAAGACAAATAGCGGGACACTAATACTGCCGACAAATATATATTCGGCGAAGTCACATCTGAGAATGGACATGGACTTGTTTGATGTAGACTTGAGATTCACAAACTATTACATGGGTATGCCAGCGGAATGTATATCGGGCTAGAGTAGTTTTGCTGATGCCGTCTAGATCTTCAAATGAATATCAGTCCTATGCAGGGCAATTTGTTGGAATTACCAGAAGATCAGATTTTGATCGCCCAGAGGCACGAGGTCGCTAAAGTTAAGCCAGAACTTTTTATTGATGGTACGTGTCACAAAACAAAATTGAAATTCATGTTTTACTGACCCGGTTCTGACAGGTATTTCGGTGTTCGGTCACAGAATGTTCGGGTTGCCACCATCTGAGCCTACGTACATTTGCAACTGGGACTTTGACTTAGGGATAGTGTTCACTGAAGGTACACCGAAGCTTTATGAAGGCATCACTGACGCGCTGTCGGCATTTCTTTTTACATTCTCGGATAAGGAGAATGCACTGATTGTTACGGAGCCACCACTGTACGACGCAACGTTATTGCGTATGAAGATGCCTTGTCTTCGAATGCTCATTCACAACGAGAAGTCGACATTGGAGCTGATCACAGAGGAGATTTCGGTGACCTTAAATGACCTCGGCACGGACACTTACAACTCTCGAATTGCACTGAAGGTACCAATAATAAGCTTTCTTTGTCGCGATAGATTTCAAGATGCCGAAGCCAGTCGAGTGCTCGCATATCTCACAACGTCACTATATGTCACAAACTTCGACCGCAAGAAGAATGGCAAAGAGCGTCTGAGGTTACAACAAGAGCATATTCGTAAACATGACCACCTATTCAATCGCGTTCCCTTTTTCCTGATGTCAGAACTGGAGAACGACACGACTGTGGACTTAGACGAGAAAGAGTTGGCGAAGATTCCGATTACGTTGCCGATGCCACAAATGCCACCACCGCTTGTGGTTGACAGGTCGGTTCCACTGCCGTGGAATGATAGTACGGGGAAAGGGGCACAGTCTATTGCGAGTTCGAGTGCAGAGTCATTGAGGTAAGCGAAGATCAATGTACTGTCGTGGGGACGTGACTTTAACATTCGCATTAGCTCGGTTATACACCATGATTTAAGTAATATTATTAATAGAGAGTCATTCAATGGAAGAAGTTACCTAGGTAGGGTCTTCTTTTGTTTTAATTTACTGATAGCCAGCTGACATGATTAGATATCTACAATGCGACATGTAAGAATTCCGAGGCAGAGCAAAAAATAAATTTCACCAACACCTTTATGCCATTTCATTCATGTGTAGCAGCGTTTAGGGTATGTCGTAATATTGCTTTCCGAACTTAGTAAGTAGTTTACAAATTTTTAGGATCTGGAGTTTGTCAAAAATGGATATGAGCGAGAAATCTATGAAATGGATGAAAGCATGATTCAGAGCGATCTCACGAGTATGCGACCGTTGGACAACTCCAACACAGGATATGATAGTTTCGTGGTTGAGTTCAGAGGGGGAATCGATGGTTTCTTATCACCGTTCGGCGCTGAGGCCATCGTGGACGTCCTTGATTCCCTTAGTCAGCCGGTAAGTACCCATATCAGATTAGGTTCAGAGGGTGGGTTCTGATCGGTACAATAGGATGTATCGTCGATGCTTGATGGCTTGCAAATCGATGTTCTTGAGCGACTAGAAAGTAATTTAATGGAGGTGTCCCTCGTGACGAGCGCTCGGATAGTCGTTCCAGGTCTTCATATACGTTATGGTATCATTGAGAACAGCCTTACAGATTGCTCTATGGTTCCTGACAAGATTTCTATGGGTGACCATATTGACCTTGAGATTAAAGCTGTCACTCTGAGTTTACGGGCATCGGACGAGAGTGAGAAAGCTCTCCCTGAACAATCAATTCGCAGAAAACCCGTGCATCGAGTATGGAGCGTGTGCTTTAATCTCTTTCAGATGACCGTGGGTCTCGTACGTGTGAATGACGAACCGCCAGAACAGCGAACTACAGCGTTGGAGCTCCAGATAGAAAGAATCGAGGCCTGGAATCGTGGGACGGAGAAGACTGCCGCTTCATTCAAGATCAGGTCTGCGGGATTTATCGTGCAAAACCAGGACGTGAAGTGGATCGTTCACTCTTTGATCAATGCCTTGGAACAGGTGAAACCGATTAGAGAAAAGGCTGCGGTGATTTCGGGTAGAAAGGAGAATCGGATGAAAAATCTAGTGTATCTCATTGCAGTAGCCAGCAATGCATATGAAATATCACATGATCCCGCATTCCTTACTCGGCCTGCATATGTTCTCCGGTCGTCCAAGTCGCATATTCGCGCTAATGACAGTTGGAAGCTCATGGCACGCCTGCGTCACATCTATCGAGAGCTACCTGCCGATATCTGCACTGGACTCAAGAATGACTTATCCGTCGACGACATTTTACCGCCGACTGATGCTAAAGCAAAATCGATTCGTATTATGTCAGATTGGAGAAGCTGGGAAATGGTTGACATCGGCACCAGCTACATTTTTGCCCATGTATTTGATGGCGAGCGTAGAATCGTGGAACCTGTCTGTTCTGCCATATCGTTTTTCTTGGACGTCGAGACGATTACAATATATATCGCAAACGGCACGGAGCAAGAAGATTATCTACAGCTTTCTTACCTTACTTTTAGCATTTCATCGAAATCAGCGCAAACAAAGGACCCGGCAAAAACTTTGTCCTATACATCGGTACTTTCAGGTCAGCAGCAGCGTGACGCGATGCAAACAAACCGCGTCGACACGAAGAATATTTTTGAGGTATCTGCTGGGTGTGAAGAAGTTCGAATCATCACGAATTGGAGTTCTCTCTCACTTATACAGGACGTCAACAGTGTTCTAGATGGCCGCTCGCCGACAGCAGTGGAGTCTGTTGAGCCAGAACTCCCAGTAATGGCAACGGCATTGATCAATGAAAGTCGTCTGTCTCGAGAGAAGCCGGATATTGAATGTCACTCCGTTATTGCTATTAAGTCTTTCATCTCGGTATTCAATAGCAAAAATTTCCGAGTTCAGGCTTCAGGTCACAATATACAGTCCAGCATGGTGGGATTTAGCAGCAACAGTGACTACACAAATGCAATTCCGACTACACCTCCTTCATCAATATTGTTGCGGGCTACCGCTTTTGAGCTGGATCTGCTTGGGCCCAACATTTCTGGAGAGCGCAGACTGCTCACCCTCGGGATACAACGCTCAGATATCTGGATATCGGTGCCGACTTTGGCTCATCCGGTCGAAATAAGATCATATGTTCGGGTTAATGAGCTCTTATTTGAAATGATTGAGAACTCAATTGGGCTTTCCGTTATTTTAGGGAGCATTGTCACTTGCGAAGTCGAGCAGTTTTCTCAACTGTTTCCGAAGTTAAGAGTCAACGCGCCGGAAACAAATAGCGGTGTTGTCAGTCAACCAGTCTCGTTGGCCGATCCGGTACCGTCCGATAAGGTCGCTATTACGCTTGATCTTCGCAATTATCAATTTGTACTTAACCTGCTTCCTTCGCTGAAGTATATCATTCGGGGATCAGCCGTCCAGATCATATCTACTCCAATAGTCAATGGCGTCCGCTCCGTGGCGTTTGAGGCAGGTGAGCAGGTGCATGAATTCAGGCAGCGGAAGAAATACCGGGAATCAATGATCACATCCACAAAATTCCCCAAAGTGACCACTTTGATTAGGATAGAGACTGTCGATAAGATCACACGAGTAGTGGATGTGCGCATAAATATGCACACTGTAAACTTCGATGCATCTTCGTTTCCGACGTTGGCTAGTGTACTGTCTGGTGATGTAACGAAAGCCGAATTGCTACGAGCTCAACAAGAATGGATTGCGGCAGTTAATCTTCTCGAGTTACATAAGCCTTATCGAGAGCAGTCTAAGGTGCCTGTCGTGCGCAACTTGAGACTTCGGGGTTCGCTCTATATCAAGGGTGTTATGATCAAGGCTGAGTACTCAGATTCACAGATAATCATGTCAATTGACGATATCAAGGTGGAAGGAAGCTCCGCAACGGATGGTTCTATAGACAACCTGGTATCTAGAATGTCTGTACTTGGCGAGTTGCCCAAGATTTCAATAACCGTCGTAAATACGAAGTTTAAGAGCGGGCGCTTCCAGGTTTTAGATACGAATTTGATGTTGTCATGCAAGATCGTTGACGACAAGGCTGGTGGAATGCTATTTAAGCATGCAGTTGCAGTAAAGAATGACACTTTCCGATTCGAGATATCGCCTTACAGTGCAACATTGATTGTGGAGATTTTAAGTCAATTTGAGGAGCGCTTGACGAACATTGAACTCCCAGAAGAAATATTCCATCTTACCACTAAGCTGAAAGATGTCAACTCACAGATGCCAGCAGATATTCCGCCAAAGGTGCAGACGTGGGACGGAATCTTTCAAGCCCTAATACGAGTTCAGCTCCAAAATGGATCTTTTCATTGGGTAGCTGACGACTTCGCCGACGACGCTAATGGAAGCTTTCATATGATTGTCCAGTCAGATATCATCAGATTTGCGTCTAAAGGAGAGGGGTTCATTAATATATCTATCTGCGGATTCGCAGTGATGGCAAAAGAGATGAATCCACAGCTGAATTCAGCGGAATGTCCTAAAATATTGTCCGAGAGCTCGTCCGTAATACCAGAGATATCAATTCGTGCGTCACTGAAGCACGATGGAAGTAATAGAGCGCTGGGTCTTGCGATTAGTAGCTCCGAAGTTCATGTTAAGGTTATCCCGTCAGTCGTCAAAGTTGCAAATGCTATTACATCGTCGGTATCGAAAACGACGAATTCAGTTTTGCACAAGATCGACGACTATAAGCGTCGATCGGCAGCTCACAATGAACTATTGACCTCCAACGGCAACCTGGCCGAACCGCCTACAGTCCTGACGAAAGTTGTTCAGCGTTTCTTCAGCTCTGCCAATGTCAGCGCCGACTTCGCTGGTGCAACAATCGAACTCATTGGAAACACCGAAGAGAAATATACCGAAGAGCCATTACTTGGTCGTCGAGCGCCGACCTTCACACCCAAGCCAGACTCAGAATTTGGAAAGCAGAAACAGACCCAGGAGGAGACAGGGCCTGTAGCGACACTTCGTGTTCCTGGTGTTCATATGCTGATGGATTACTTATCTGCATCCCGTACGCAGTCTATTTGCGGCGAGATATTGATCGAGTCATCGATCAACAAGTTGGACCCTCGGGTCATGCCTGTTGCAATGGAAATGGTTAAATATCTACAGGATACTATGCGGGAGCCAAAGGAAGTGCCTACTCCTGCTGATGAGACGGTGGTCGCACTACAGAAGGACGTAAAGTCGCCAGTTCCGGCGTCGGAGGTTTTGGGCAATATCGAGTTAAACTTCTCGCTCAGATTTGGCCGTCAGGAGTTTACCTTAAGTTGTGAGCCGATTGCGAAAGTTGCTGCAAATACAGTTGTCGACGAGCTATACTTGACACTGAACACATTCCATAAAACATCATCAACTCGATTTTTCTCGTGTGCGATGCGATTGCTAAACATGAGGGCGTCTTTGCAGCATATTTACTCTCGAGAATCAAGTGCTCAGATTGCTATTGAGGAGCTGACAGTTGCTGCTTTAAGCAGTCAAAAATTGAGTCGCGAAACTGGCTTGTCTTTTGTTGGAAAAGTCAACGAAGTCCTGCTGGACCTCAATATTAAGCAGAGTCACGATCTACTGCTCTTTCAAGATATTTGGTCACCTGATCTTACTCTGGCAACATCACATCCAAAGAAGACCGCTGATCAGCGAGCGGAGTTGTTAGTTCAGCGATATCATCGCGTTGCGTCGACCAATGCTTTCCCATGGAATGTTGATTTTGAGTTGACGAACTTGAAGGGAGGCCTCGACCTTGGTCAATCACTTGGAAAATTAGCATTTGGTCTGGACAAGGGGTGGTTGGCATCGCGAAAATCATCCGATTGGGAACAGAACTTAACGTTTGGATTGTGTCACTTTTCTTCGGAGTGCAAAGGAAGACTCGGCGGTGAACTTACGGTCGACAATATTCGAGCACGTTCTGCTATCCGTTGGCAAGTCCTTGATGACGGTCGCATCGGCGTACCATTAGTGCAAGTCTCCGCAGGAGTTGAGGCGTTGAACGCAAAACTCTATTTCGACTATCGCTTGTTCTTAATCGCAACGGGGCATGCTATGCATTTGACGATGTTCAACCAGAGAGGCAATGCGCCCGATATCTGTGACCGACTGGTCTGCATTGCTGACTGTAATGCTGTGAAGGTCTATGTAACGGTATTGGCTCCATCGAACATTTTGGCCATTTTGACTGCGATCGCTCGCTTGGATCAGGATAGGGCCGCTGCATATCAAGCTGTGTTACGAGACTCGGAGGCTTTCAAGCTGACCGAAAATGTGAATTTATCAGAAGTGGCACCTCCAAAGGCTCGAGATGACAGGCTGGTATCAATTGGACTTCGGACCGAGCTGAACCTGTCGATCAAGACAGTCATAGTAAATGCGTTCCCTAGCGCGTTGTCTGATTCAGAGGTGCTCAGGGTTGAAGCTATGAATGCTCACGCGACTTTCGGTATCGACGTGGAGTCATCGAAGATCAGGAGCAATCTTGAATTAATGTTAGGCCAGTTCTTAGTTGCGTTGTCGTCCACTAAAGGTTTTCAAGAAGATTTGAATCTTGTCACCGTTGAAAAGTTTGTTCAACATACTGGTGACGCTAAAGGTGGGATCATTATGCGCGTTCCTGCGGTGAGCGTTTCCATGAAAACTTGGCAACCTATAGGAACGATGACGACTGTGGAGTTTATCTTCAGAAGTATTTTCGAGGGCCGTGTGGAAGTTGGATGGAACCTTGGCTTGATCAACTTTATTCGAGATATGTGGAATACTCATGTTCGATCTTTCCAAGTGCGAAAGGCAGCAAATGCCGACGGCACAAACTACGGGTCACATTTATTAGAAAGTGAAGAACTTGAGAAAAAGATCAAAGATGTCGAACTCAACAAGAGTTACACGTATATTCCACTCGAACCGCCGGTAATTGCCACACCGCAGTTGCGAGATATGGGAGAGGCTACACCTCCATTAGAGTGGATTGGATTGAATAGAGACAGATTCCCTGGTTTGACTCACCAGGCGATTATTATACCTCTGCAGTCTATGTCTCGGAAAGTTGGTAAGCAGCATTCTGTTAATTTTATTTTGTTCATATTGCACAATACTAATACTAGGTTTAGAAATGGCGTACTCGAACGTACTTGGAAAGGCTTGAGGTAGGAATAATATTACGAGCTTGGCATAAGTTAAAGTTGGCCAGGTCTGTCTGTAATATCTGCTTCACATTTGATAGGAGTTTAAAATGCTTTAGATTTATGAAACCTCGTGATATAGTTGCTCTTGCCTGAATTTATGTAATGTATATGAGTATGAATTGTGGTTTATGTCTGCCAGGTATAAAATTGCTGGTGATGTACGCATAATGTGAATTTTGAGGCATCATTAGTAGTCGAATAGGCTTACAAGTATATCTATGTTTAAGGTTCATGGGTTTGGTATTTGGTGTTATGCGTGATTTTTATTTTAATATGGGATTTACTTGTCACTTGCTATAAATATGTATTTTTGACCACTGATTGCGTTCCAAAAAAGCGAGTGAGCCACACATGCGAGTGAGCCACACAAGCGAGTGAGCCACGCCTGTAGAAAACACAACCTAAAGTCATGGATTATTACCACACCACATACATAAAAAATTTATTGAAAGGAGTTAATTTAAAATTCTAATATTCTATGATAGTTTCTAATTTTTTTTACACGTTCGAGTATTATGGCCAGTTTCGCCGCAATTGCCACATCGCCTTTGTTTCGTTTGGCTTGCACCTAATTGATCGTTCTGTCGCGGTTCAGGCAGTATCTGCTTATCGATCTCTGTCCTCTGCATTAAATCAAGACCCTCCTGTACTGTCAGCGCTCCCCCATGCTGTAATCGCTTTCGACGGCGCTGCTGACGCCGATTAGCGGCTTGATTCGCCGTTCGTAATGCTTTTACCTCCGCTTGAAGAAGGACAGACGAATGCATCACCATCTCCGCACCCTTGGCAAGTTGATCTAGTGCCTGATTGATGGGGGTTGGTGAGCTACTCTGGTGCCTTGCTATTCGGTCTTTTATCAGAACTGTTTGCGCTTGCAGATCCGCTGTAGTGTATGGTGTTTTCGGAGACCATGGGGCGGCTTGGCTCGGTGGTTCAGGTGTAGCACGTTCTGGCACTAGATCCAGATGAGCTAGCACGTTAACTGGGTTAAAAGGCATAAGCCCTGCACCTCGAAAGCCTCCCTGAATGTTGCTCTTTGTCATGGCGACCTGATAAGCTTCCAGAAATGCAGGTAGAAACTCGAGCTTGGTGACATGATTGATATGAACCCTC
>NW_027117513.1:0-58552 GCF_038497645.1 Lipomyces chichibuensis
ATGATGCCCGTGCATCCAAGTCGAAACGAAGTAAAGACAACGAGTGCGTATGAACGCGCATTTGAATGAATTTTAGGTAAGTGCAAGACAAACTGGTATGGTTCCGTTTGAACTGTGCTAATTATATCATTTTTTAACGCTAAAGTACTAAGAAGAGCTTCTCTAATTCCTTAGGAGCCATAGAATATTATCGTGCCAACTGTGGCATAATTCGAAAGCACAATCCAAAGTAATTCTAAAGTAATGCATTCTAGTATCGTACAGAGCTCTACCTATATATACCCTATATTCACATGCAACAATGCACTGAACTAAATCTACATTTTAAAAATCATCTTCTCAACCAACTCCGCGTTCTTCTCTTCCATCTTGGCTTCATCGCTTTCGTCACTAACACTTTTATCCAGCGCCAGCTTTGTATTGGCGAGCTGTAAAATGGCCTCCTCGATCGTGCCTTTCGTAACTAATCTCACGACCTTGACCTCTCGCGTCTGCCCTACCCTATGAGCGCGATCTTCTGCTTGCCGATCATCATGCGGATTGAAGCTCATGTCGAAGATGATAACCACATTCGCGCAGGCAAGATTGATGCCGAATCCACCAGCTTTTGTCGAGAGTAGAAAGCAGGTAATGTCCTCCTCGTCATAGAATTTGTCAATCAAATCCTGTCGTATTTCAACTGAAGTTTGACCATCGAGACGTAAAAATGACATATCAAGAGTCGACAGCACTGATTCGAGAATATCCAACGTCTGCGTGAACTGTGAAAAAATCAAGATCCTGTCGCCATTGGCCTTCATGTCGACTAGCATCTTAGCGAGTTTCTCAACCTTACCCGAATTCATCCACTCGTCGTGTTGTAAACGGTGTTGATTAATACTGCGGAATTTTAAGCAAAGATTATGAAGCTCAAAGTCAGACATAACTTCCATATCCTCGAAAATATACTGCTCATTGGCATCCTGGTATCTCTCCTCCTGTTATTCGTCAGTATGACATTCTGCCAACCCGGGATAGAAACTAACCTTCATGATAGCTCTTGCCATCTTGCGCAATGTACCGTCATCGTAATACTTTCTGAATAATAGTGGATGCACGGCAGCTTTACGCAATCGCATCAACACATTACTAGACGACCTCTCAGCCTTAGTCGTGACCTTGCCATTTTCTCGTGTCTCAATACTACGTCGACTGGCTTCTAATTCCTCGTCATATATGGCTTTCTGCTCGGCAGACAAGTCGCAGTATTCAACTGCATGGTGCTTTTTCGGCAAATGTTGCAAGACCTGATCCTTCTTCCGTCGCAACACAAACGGCGTCATCATTGTCTTTGCTCGAGAAATACGCTGTTGCGATAATAAAGCCAGATTACTTGCATCTCCAGAGTCTGTCGTAGTCTTTGCCTTATGCTTGAATATACCTGCCAAATCTTCCTTTCGATCCCTAAATAGATTCGGTAATATAAATGCCAGCAGCGAAATCAATTCCTGCAAGTTATTCTGCAGCGGAGTACCAGTCAGCAGTAATCGAAATTCAGCCTTTAGGCGCATAAGTTTCTGATACCGCTCGGATTCACTGTTTTTCAGAAGATGGCCTTCATCGTAAACGCAAGTATTGAACTTAAACGACCGCAAAAATGAACAATCCAGCGGACTGCCGCACGCGAGATTATAAGTCGTAACAATTACGTCGAAATGAGTTTCAGGATCAGACAGTATCGCCCGAAGTTCCGCCCGATCTTTTTGCAGTCCGTAATACGGCTCGACAACAAAACTCGGACTAAACCGTTTGAACTCTCGGAGCCAGTTTTCCAGTGTCGAAGAGGGTACCACGACCAGATGCGGACCTTCCCGGCCGATTTCCTTGAGATGCGCGAGGAAAGCAATAACCTGACAAGTTTTTCCCAAGCCCATTTCATCTGCCAAAATGCACGATAGCTTCTTCCTGTATAACAGGCTGAGCCAATTGATTCCAACTTGCTGGTAATTTTTCAGTTTTATGTCTTCGGCGAGTAGAGTTGGTTGCGCAGTGAAATAGCCGCCACCCGGGGTCGCCGCTGGCGCCTGACAGTCGCTATCTGAAGAGTCCGAATCTTCTCCGAGGTCCACGATTTCAAGTTCGCCATTTGATCCACGAACATCAACTCCCCACCTGGCGATTGCTTCTGACACACTGTTTCCAAGCTGCTCGCACCTATGTATCAACGAATCGACGGCCTCATAGCCTGACAGAGTCTGCATTATGTTAGCATCAAATCGTGTCAACCCAGAGTGTGACCTACATCAATCGCAGTATCAACAGCCTTATCCCCGGCGGCTTTCCGTGGCCTCCTCGATTTTTTCGCTTTCGAAACCTCTGTGTCTTCTCTCACTATATCGACAGTACGAACGCCATCTAGGCTTGAATACGGTCGATTAGCGACGATAGTGAGAGCCAGCTCTTCTGAACAGCACGCGACATCAGCAATAACGGCGGCTGAATCATTATTGAATACTTTCAGCAAACGGTCCTCTATGTCTGCATCATGTCCAGACTCTTCATCGCTCATATCGGAGTCATAGTCATCAAGTTTGACAATCTCTTCTTCCTGGCTCCCGGTCTCTGTCATAGGCCTCACACGTGACTCTGTGATAGTTACAGGGCTGGAGTCTATTGGCGAGGACAGATTGATAGCATTCTTGACTTGAGCAGCGCTGAACTTCTCTCTGATAGATTTCGCAGGCTTGGTAATGTCACGCTTGGACGTAGCAATGATAGGTGATGTCGTCGGCGACGGGGTCCGTGATACTTGCTTCGTTCCCAGGATCACTCCACCAATATGTAACTCGTCCTGCTGTTCCAGCCATCCTGCAGCTTCATCGTAGCTACCAGTCAAGCGAATAGCCGATAGCAGTGCTGAGCTGGAAACAGCCGGAAAGGAAACCTGCAACCGAGCTATCAATTTCCGCTCCTCCGATGTGATACTCGGATCTGGCGAGTCAAGTTCCACCACAACAGGCCTCGCGGGTGCCGGTCTTCGTTGTACGAGTTTTCTCACTGCCTGACCCTTGCGAGAGCCATCAGCCCAATTACTACTTGCTCTCGTCGTCGATGATAGTGCCTGCGATGGACCAGAAATTGAGGAGCTAGGTAGGGGCGTGGCGCTGTCATTGCTCTTACAAGCAAATTTGTCGAGGATGGACCGCATACGAGTCGAAGGCGACACATCCTGCTTCTTCTCGTTTGTCTCACCTATGCTGCCTGAGCTCCGATCCAACAACAACGATTTCGAGTTCGTGCTCGAGGTGCCGGATGACCTGTTAAACAATAACGGAAACGGATTATTTGCTGGCTTGCCGGACGCACTGTTAAATGTTGTCCGAGGTAAATCGTTCAGTCCAGGTCGTCCAGCGTTGAAATGCCGTTGAGAAGTACTATTTGACATGGAGCTTGTTCTCTTGTTTAGACTTCCATAAAACGAATCACTAGACACGGCTCGCCCGTTACTGCTACTCCAACCATTCACTGCTTTACTTTGCAATCCGACATTATTGGAACCAGGAGGTGAACTGGGCGACGAGGACAGTTCATTGGGCTTTATCTCGTCCCTTGCGACCTTCTTCTCCGGCGGCGCGTGTGAGTCATTCACATCCACACTCCGATGTCGTTTCAGGATTGGCTCGAATGGATCTGCTGGCATTGTAGTACTCCAGCGTCAAAGACTGTAATGCGAGCCAAATATGACGCCGTCGGTGTAAATAAATTGCGGAGAACTGAATGCGGGGCCTGTCGAACCGTGACCGTAGAAGAAACAGTTGCTTGATACAGGGACGCGAAAAATGAAGTGCGGTTGACAAAATCGGCGCCACACTTTGTTGGTGCGCGTAACTGCTACTCTCCAAAGTACTTATCAGTGTACGTTCAGCACCATCCAGCCGCCACACAAGCAGCACAGGCGACTGGTTTTGGGTCTAGTCACATTATCCATATCCTTGGTAAACTGCTCTTTTGGTATGATACCCTAGAGCTAAAGCAAATTGTTCCAGAAGCAAACTATGGATCATTGCGCAATATAATTAATAATATAAAAATATAATACATTAACCACCAGTAATTCAAAATCCAAGCAAATGACCTCTATCTATGTACAAATTCCTACGAGAAAATCTAATGCCGCACCGCCTTAGAGACTGCTTCCAATGCAGGGGATATGTCCGTCTCGCTAATAGACTCAATTGTCATCACATACATTGACGAAACGAGCTGCGATGCGCGATCTGCGTAGTGACCCAAATTCATTTTTTCAGACAACTACATTATTGTTAGAGCAACTTCTTTTAAGACTCAAATGGCACAGAAAAAAAGACTCACCTTTTTGGTGGATATCCCATCAAATGGCCAATACAAAATAAGTAAGGACACGCTATACGACGAGTACTTTCTTAATCTTCGCAAAGCCTCATATAAAGCCTCAGCATCCAATTGCAATTTCTTGTCGACAGTCATAGCGGGATCACTGTCCGTCATACCACATTGAAATATCAATACACCCACATTTTCATAGCTATCAGGATCAGCTTCCATGGTCGAAAACGTTAACGTAAGTGATTTTCCTTCGATGGTCCTACTGAATTTCACGTCATCCCATTCCAGACCTAGTTTTCGACGAAGCCAAACGGCAGCCGGCGCATGCCAATCAGAAGTGAAGACATTAACATCCAAAATTCCGTCGAGAATGCCTGAGTTTTCAAAAGTTTTTTCCACGTTTGGTAAAAAAATCCGCTTCAAGTTGACTGGCGTCCATAGTCTTTGTATTGCGTCCCGCTCCTTCTTCATAAGCGCAATCCGCTCAGACTCAGGCAAAAATTCCCCTGACCGCCTGGGCGAGAACTTTTGTTTCTTAGACGGTCGTCCCATCATCTGCGCCGCGACAATATACTGCTCTCGTCTCTTCTTCTTCAGCTCTGAATTCATCTTAGAAACAATGGCCATCTCTTTAACATGCTTGAGCGCGTCTCGTAACAGTTGATTCCTGCGGAACATGTTCGCCTTGCTCACCTGACAAGCCTCCCATGTATTATCGTACACTAACGAGCTGTATAAGTCCATCGCAATCTGGCTTTCAAGCAGCTTTCTTTGTTCAAAGTCCCTTTTGGTTTTGTCATCAACGACTTGTTGACAAATCTGCCGTACCAATTCAGATACACTGAATCGAACGATGTTGTCAACTTCTTTCGTCGCCGCATTCTGCACCATCATTTTGATTATTTCCTTCGACTTTCTCATTTTCTCTGCCTTTTCCGCTGCAATCTTCTGGTCATCAAAAGCCGTTACAGCAGCAACATTGAAGCCAGAGGCAACCTGTGTTGGAGCTCCAGTAGTCGTCGGAATCGCCTTTGCAAACGGTATATTGAACGCTTGAGATGTTGAATCTACTGCACGTGAATCTACTGCACGTTTCAAAGAAGGCGCAATGACCTCGCTTTGCTTCGAACCACCGATTGCGAATGCGAATGCAGGAGCATGGGATGTCGACGGCCACTCAGCAGCTTTCGCACCAAAGGGAGTCGGACCGGATTCAAACGTGGATACGCTTGGTGCACCGAAGGAAAATGGCGTAGATGCACTCGATGCTGAGCTCTTGAGAAACGAGAACCCCGCTTGTTGAGGCTGACTGGTTGACGCTGGCAATCCGAATGACCACTTTGTCGTTTCAGCAGCTGCTCCCGGCACAGCCAGCTTGCGTGTCACTCCAACTGACGACAAGGGAAATAGAGACTGCATGTTCATAATCTTGTCTGACGAGTTCTGAGGATATATACTTAAATTATTGCCATGAATGATGTCCGGCAACTGTATGTTTCCGCGTTTGGATTCGACAAGACGCTTGGAATAAGCTTGCCGAAGCGGTCCCTTCTCTATTGCTCTCAGATCTAATGCTGTTATCAGATGCGGACTCTTCATATCCAAATCCGTACATACCATTCCAACTTGTCACATCGACGCATTGTACAGCATCAACGACTTTTCGTGTAAGCTCCCAGTGATCACAGAGTTCAAACAACTCAGTCTCGTCATCGCAACCCAAGAACTGGACAAGATGTGGAGCTATGTAAGGTTTTCCGCGCTTATGGTAACCCGGAGCCATAGACTTCAACGCCCACATCCGAATATCATTAAAATGAACTTCCGCCAGGCAAGCCATTAGATAGGGCACAGCAGAGCTCTTGACCAATTTGAAGAACCTGATAAACATATTCTGCGCATTTTCTGTATTCGTATATCCTCGTTCTGTAATATTGTTCTGTTGCGCTAGACTGCGTAGCTCCAATGCGAGCTGGACATTTGAATCCAGAAAAATGTTTCGTGGCAAGTCTTGGATTTGGCGATCGACATCTGGGTCACGTAAATGACTCAGTAGTCGGTACGCTTGAAATTCTGCTTCATTGGGGCACTGAGCGCCATGTTTTCTAGCATCCAAATACAACTCTGAGAGAGTTTGCAATGCTAACAAAGTTATTTTCGTTTAAAACGTAAGAATCACACATAGAATACCTTTATTAAACTGCTCCAGCTCCTGCTGCCGACTGTACTCGACATCAGATCCAGCCATGACGTGCAAGCAAACAATATGCATGCGTGCAATTCGCTCATTACAGTCAACAGCCTCGTAACCCGAGTAATTCTGGTACGTAAAATCCTGCCGGATAGAGCGCGTCCGATCCCACAAAAATGCATGACTATGACTCTCTGGAAGACGGGGCACGATATTATCGATAAGATACGTCAAAGTGGCCTACAAATATTCATCAGACACGACCTATACTTTAAAGACCATTGTTGACATACCTGCAAAATTCCAGGAGGACGAACGTCAGAAGGCAGTGGCGGGGGCTGACCAGCAGCAGGCCTAGAAAACGCCTTGACAGCCAAATTGCGATCATACTTGCCACTCGCATTCCTTTCGGCCGGCGAAATATTATTCTCGCGAGTCCTTCGTACTCTCTCAAATACTGGACACATATCCATGCAAGTACCTGTGAAAACAATTGCCTCATTCAACGTTTTTCGCGTATCTTGTTTGTCTACAAGGCCACGACGTTCCATTTCCAGACGCTCCTTATTTCGCAGTTGTTGTAGCTAAAATTAATTTGTTAGCCAAGTTCAGATGACAACTCACAATATGACTTACGTTGTCATACAAGTCTTGCAAATCTCCCATCCATGTCTCCTCCAGTTTATTCATTGCAGCTTGATTTCTGGCATCCCAACCGTCGTCTGGCTGGACGTTCTGCATCTGCATCCCATTCATTTTGTTCGCTCCATTAACAACATTTCCCTTGCGGCCCCTCTTCCGAAACCCAGACGCAACATGATTTTCTCCACTTTTCTGGTGTACGTTCTGGAAATAGTTCACATTACTGAAATTCGACGGGAAGGCGCTCTCTAGGCCGGGTGTACTACTCCTCGAAGTAACCGGTCCATCGCGCAAGTGAGGTGGTTTGTATGGTGTTGCAGCCCGGGGTCCCCGAACTTGCGATTTGGACGCCATCCGGCAAATGAGCTATCAGCGATGCACCAGATTCTCCGTGGAAATATAGATTTCTGGCATCCTGCTGGTACGAATCAAGATCTTGGCGTCGGTGATGAACGTTGAGGGCAGGTGCCTTAGTTTTAAAATCCCGGGCTAGAACACACTTACCTAACCCTATGCGCCTTCAATTGACCGCGCATTAGATGTCGAGTGAACGAAATATCATTCATTAACTGACTGGCAAATGTTGGTTCCTTGGCTATGATTATATACGAATTAAAGCTATATACAAAATCTCGTCACATAAATGTAAACACCGAGAAAGGAATTGACCATGCACTGCCATGCAACACTAACATACGAGGACAACTATGTACACAAAAATGCTGCATTTTGGTAGAATGTCACCATTGGATTTTCTCCATCTTTAGTTGTGGTGGCCTCTAAGTCGGCCCATTGCTCAAGGAAAGAACTGTGCGTAGCCACGGTAGCGACTCTGCCGCAGATTTTAGAGTATAAGGCAGCTGCCAATTCAAAGTCTGTTGGGAATAATATGTCAAAATATCCTTGAAGAACCTGTAAATAATTAGCGTAGAACATTGCGATGACCAACTGATAACATACCATATATGTCTCAACGGTAATCATCTGTTTCCTCAACATCACCTGCACAACCGGAGAATTGTATCCTTTAATCGAGTTCGGCAAGTATGTAAAGTCTGAAGCCAGTAACCGATGCTCAGGAAACTTTTTATTCAAAATCTCCAAAAATTGTATATAACGAGTGGGTATAAATTCTGGTGGAGTAAGGTCATGAGCCAACGGGTTGATCATAGTCTTCATTCGTCGCAGCAAGGGCAGAGAACTTAGTGGATGCCCTCTAACCTTTGTCAAATCCAGATCTGGCAACACTTCTTTCCGTAGATTCATGAATCGCTCCGCCCAATAGTCTAGCTCCGGAGTATAGTGCTCTTCGAAATCACCCATATCATTGACTACCACATAGCCCTGGTAAGGCTTATTATCGATATGATTATATCGAATCGTGTCATGTGCAAAATTGTCGAAGACCTCTAATGCGATGAAGAAACAAGGCTCGGGGACATCTGCCGTCCAATCGAAAATTGATTTGTTATAAATTCGGACTTTATCACTAAATCCTTGTGACTCGACCTTCGCCCGAAGATGATTTGCTTGCTTGTCAGCGAGCGCTCCACTGATTTCAATAATGTTATAGCGAGTACGTTCATAGACATCCGGGTGCGTCTCGCGGATGTAGTCGAGGATATTGAGCATTAAAGTACCGTTACCACCGCCGACTTCGTAGATTACTAAGTCATGATACGGATATAGCGATACCAGATAGTTTAGCAGAAGGTATCTCGCAATAGCTTGCCCATAGTATGGCTATGGGAAATTATAAGTATAGGATCGCTAGAATAATACGGTGCATGCGTCTTACCTGGAATAGTTCTGTAGGGGTATGCCACAATTGTGGTATTGAGTCGGGGTCCTCTGGCTTCTTTTCCAAAATCTTGTCGTACCGTTTATATGAAGATGACCACTCATTCACAAAATCGTCCGGGCTCTTAATTTTTGAGTACTCAAACGGCTTCTCGGGAGAATAAATCATAGCTTGTCTCGCAAAATACCCGTAGTGTGGATTATACAATGAGTCTAAAAGGTTAGTCTTAGCTATAAGGTTGCAATTGCCAGTCGAAGCCCATACCATCAATAAAATCCCGAGTCAGCATGCTCACTCTCTTTGGCCGTTGCGGGTCTTTGGCAGACGTGAGCTCAGCTACGCGAGATGACGTAATCGTAGGATACTTCTTGAAAATTGCGTAATCGTCCTCTTCAGCCAAACGTACATAGGTCGTCGGTCGGACGCTGTAGTCATGAATTGGGTGCTGCTTCTTGTCGCCTTTCACAAGTTCGACTTTGTCTTCTATCCTCTCTTTTACTGGAACCGCGAGGGAGGCACCACGACCTCCTTTAAGCTTTGACGTTGCTCGTAGTGCTGAAGTTGATGATTTTGATGGTACTGACGGACGAGGTGACTGTTTCCCGTTCTTTAGATCAATTTCTTCTTTTTGAATTTTAGTCGTTTGTGGCTTCTGGGTAACAGGAGGCTCTTCCTTGAATGCGTCCGTTCTCGCCCAAAATGTTGAAAACTGTCTCCTGCCCCGTCTAAATGTCTTACTGCCGTCATTAGGACACCTTAATGCCGCACTTCTCGACCATTTTTGACTACTGACGCCTAGTCGTAGCCACGATACTTGCGATACTAACTCTGCCGCTGCTGGTACTCGTAACGGCATTGCGTGTCAGACCCAATTGTGTTAGCAACTTCAACTTTTTCCTCCCATAAAGCCAATTGATTGCTGCGACGAAACGTATGACACGCGTTAGTCCCCAAGTTGTTCGGCCGAATCGCCAGCTGTACAGGATCCCAACGTTCACTATCCAAATCTGGCGAACTAGAACTTTGAGGGTCAAGTTACCCTGCCTTTTGGTGCGGCTCAGTTGACTTTCCGTCACGATTAACTAAATATTCGCGCCACTCAAGTGAATCATCCGGACATAATTTTTGAGAAAGCCTCTAAATGGAATAGAAGTGCAAATGATCGGTCGAATTGGGCTCTCGCCGCAGCTACTATTAGGATTTTCGCTTGGAATACTATTATCTGCATCCTATAGCGAGATCTGTTCAATCCTGAGTCGACTACTGGGAGTTCAAAATGACGACTCTAAATTCGAGGGTGGTAGGATTCAGATGACCGGGGAAGAGGCCGAGGACGTTAAGAAGGAAATCCGCGTTGGTGTGGAAGGGTTAATCGGAAACACGCCACTTATGAAGATCAAGTCGTTAAGCGATGCTACCGGATGTGAGATTCTCGCGAAGGTCGAAATGATGAATCCAGGCGGCAGTGCGAAAGACCGGATCGCGCTAGCCATTGTTGAGCGGGTATGCCACTAAATTATTCTTAATTGGATAGGTCATCTTCTCATAAGCTATAGGCGGAGGCCGAAGGATATTTGCGACCGAATTCAGGCGACGTGGTGTACGAAGGAACAAGTGGATCAACAGGCATTTCTCTGGCAATGATCTGTAGAGCTAAAGGCTACCGAGCGCATATTTGCCTCCCGGACGATACGAGTACGGAAAAAGTCGACCTTCTGGAGAAGCTTGGTGCAGAAGTCGAAAAGGTGCCGCCGGCCAGTATTGTCGACAAGCGCCAGTACGTGAATCAAGCCCGCTCGAGAGCCATCGAGCGCAACAACGATGAGAGCATAGAAGGACGGGGACTTTTTGCTGACCAATTTGAAAACGAAGCGAACTGGAAGGCGCATTATGATCATACGGGACCGGAGATCTACAGGCAAACTGGTGGACGTGTCGACGTTGTTGTAACGGGAGCGGGTACCGGAGGCACAATTTCTGGCGTGTCTAGGTACCTAAAGCGAAAGCTTCCTAACTTGAAGGTTGTGCTTGCCGATCCACCTGGGAGTGGATTATATAACAAGGTCAAGTACGGGGTTATGTTTGATATTAAGGAGCGGGAAGGTACAAGGAGGAGGCATCAAGTGGATACATTGGTGGAGGGTATTGGTATCAATAGGATCACGAGAAACTTTGACGTGGGGAGGCCGCTTGTAGATGATGCAATTCGCGTTACAGACGAGGAATCATTGGCGATGGCTAAGTTTTTAGTGGAACACGATGGTATTCTGCATCGTGACTTTCTCGGTTATTACCAATTTGCCAGCTGACTTGTATCAGGTTTGTTTGTCGGAAGTTCGACAGCAGTTAACTGCGTGGCTGCGGCAAAATACGCTCTAAAAATAGGTCCAGGCCACACAATAGTCACCATTATATGCGACTCAGGCACTCGACATCTTTCAAAGTTTTGGAAGGCAGTAGGACCAATCAGTGGTGAACTAGCCGCAAGCTCGCTGGAAGACATTCTTGATCTTTCAAACATCACAAGTACGTCGAGAACGAACACTCCTGTCAATCGATAGAAGGACGCTGTAATTCGAAGCATGTGCAATTTTATGATACAACAAACTCAATGCCAAATTATTCTCTCAGTATCGTACAAGTACCGCCGTTACATGCATGAAAAACAAAAATTCCGGCCACAGTGATAGCCTTCCATTCCACACTCTAAGACTTGGCCAGACGGCTCCACGCCGTCATCCTCCACGCCGTCATCCTCCACGCCGTCATCCTCTTGTTTGGCATTATGTGACGGGGCAAGTGATGGCGCTGGCGCTGGAGACTGTATCGATGTATATGTAGAAGACTTGTGGTCGTCGTTCCATATCTGTTCGTAGGAGAGATTACGTTGGGTTGGCACATTCGATAGGTCGCATTCCTTGCTTTGCATATTGCTCACTGCATTTTCATCCTTCACACCAGTCTCGATGAGAACTTGTGTGGACCATGACTGAATTAGAAGATCCAACTCATGTACCTTTTTTGACCTTGCATTCTCTGAGTCCTCATACGGCTCAGGAGACGAGGATGCAGAATGACACCGTGTATGGGGTGGTGGTGATGATACTAGAGCCTGCGAATCTCCACACGATCGTGCTATATTTCGTCGTGCCGGACTGTGCTTCCGTGGCGATGAAGAGTATATTACACTAGTCGCCGGTGCACTTAACAGTTCGTCACTTCGGTCGGTCTCATATTCCTGGCCGTCCTCATCACTCAAATTTTTCGCCGAGTCAAGATCGTAACTGTATTCATCATCTTGTTCATCGCCGAGACCCTCCTCATATTCAGAAGTGTCTCCGTCGCAATCGACCGACAATTTGTGTTCCTGCAGAATTCCATCTTTATTTCTCTTTCGATATCTCCGTTTAGGTCGCCATACATCTGTCGAGCCAACACCACCCATGCCGCTCAAGTGGCCGTGATCTTCAACAATTTCGCCAGTGATAATGTCAACGACGTCGGTCTCGTTGCCAAAGTCGCGTCCGTACTTGCGGCAGATGTCGTCCCATGCCGCTTTGAGCCGAAACGACGCTTTCTGCCGCTCGAATTCGAGACTGAATGGCTGGTCGAGAGCGTACGATTGTGAGATATCGGTGTGCCGATATCGCACGTGAAGCGAAGACGGTAGACTGTTGTACTCGCGGTCTAAATCGTCAAAGAGAAGACGCCGTCGCTTGGCGTCACGCGGTGGCATCTTGGAAGTGCGCGAGTCATTCAGAAATACAGGAACTGTTCGACAGATTCGTAGCAAGACGATTTTGTGAAATATGCAATTCTGTTATGCTTGGGTACAGCGGACATTGGAAGATCGCGAGCGAGATTCACGGGCAAGCAACGAAATCGATGAGGCGTGAGGTAGCATTCTTGAACCCAACCCGGGTCGGGAATCTTCAAGCAGCCGGACACACATTCAAACGTTCGTGTCATCCTTGAAAACCGGGTCAGATCGGATACGGTCCCCTAACCCGATATCATTGTATGTACAAAACTAGGACGCGCAATTATTAGATTGAACAGCTCACAAGTCAGCCAGACCAGACGAAGAGAGCAGATGGCGACGGTAGATACAATATTTCCGTAAGCCTAGCAGTGTTTGTTACGGTGCTGAATGCCACTAGATTGGCCTGGCTATATGAGCTAATATGCAGCCGCAGTTTCTTGGATATGACAGTCCTCACGTCGATGCCATTTGAAACTGGCGAAAAGCTGTCCGATTTCGGGAAACTATGGCCATATATACTGCGAATTGTAACAGCAATGCTCGTTTGAAGCAGAACAGGCGACAAGTGAATAACAATATCAAGTTGATAGTACAAGAACGTTGCTGGGGCTATTAACACACTAATCTACAGAGAATAAGAATACAAATAATATTACAATAAATATCTACGTTATCCCAGCCTAAAAATAATCAAACCTTGACCATTCCATAACATCAAATAAATCACCCAAACGATCCGAATTAACACACCAACGAAACAAAAAAAAAGATCGCATCCGGTGTCATCTCTTGGCCATCATCTCGCGCTCCAAGAAGCCGAGTCTGTTGTCTGACCTGGCCAACCGTTCTTCGAGGTCGCGCACGCGGTCTTCCAAACCACGAACATAAGCCCAGAGAGATTCCTCGATCGAGGAATGGTGATGGCTGGTAGTGACTGGTTGAGCCTGGAGATACGGCTGCGTGTTTTGCAGGAACGCGTTTGCGTTCTGGGCCGACGACTGGCCCGATGTCTGTGGCATGAGCCCTGAGAAGTTGGAATAGAGCGCGGCCGACTGCGGTGACTGCGTGGCAACCCCAGGGCCGGTTCCCTGACTCGGTCCAGCTTGATGGCCGGGTCCATGGGTACCTGGAGGCCCAGGCTGCTGTTGCGGCGGTCCACCGTACGCGTGCGATAGCGGCGAGAGTATTCTCGGCGACTCTGCGACTGCGGGTGAGTATGTGTTCGCCTGAGCGTAAATGGACTTTTGCTTCTGTGCGATTGGTGCGCCCGACGCGTCCTGCGTCCTGATCGACGGCAACGCTTGTCGCTTGTGAGCGTGGTGCGGATGCAGAAGCCCGTCTGATGGAGCATGGCTAGGCGTGTTATTCGACGCCGCGGCGGCGGCAGCAGCAGCAGCAGCAGCGGCCTGATCTTCTTCTTCTTCGTCCTCGTCGGAATTATCGCCGTCTGCGCGACCAGCACACCCGTTCGCACCCTTGCCGTGCCTGGCCAACGCGTCACCTCTTGCAAACTTTCTCCCGCATTTCGAGCACACGTATGGCTTTTCGCCCGTGTGCAACTTCGAATGTCGTTTCAAATCGTGTAGGCGGCGGAACTTGGAGTTGCACGTCGTGCAAGTGAAAGGTTTCTCGTGTGAGTGCGTGAGTAGGTGGGATTTGAGGTTATGATGGCGGGTGAAGGATTGTGAGCAGTGAGGGCAGGTGTGCTTTGAACCCGGGGTTGATTGAGAAACAGTTGGTGTTGCTGGGGACGCTGACTGCTGTTGCGACATGGACGCGAGCATCGTGATGGTTGTGTCAACAGTAGCCGGTGAGACTGCTGCTATACTGGAACTGTCGTTACGGTTACTTGTAGGTAGAGACTAATTATTAGAACAAGTGGAATTAATGTAGGTCTGTGTTGCGGGTGTGTGGTTGAAGTAATGAAGAACGGGAGAAAGTTGAAGATTGGAAGCGGCGGTGCTTTAGAGGCTGTGAGTGTGGCTATTGGCTAATGCAGCCACGTTGTTTCCAGTGGCGAGTGCGTCGCACAAATGACCGGGGACCCTCATTTAGGCGACTAAGCCCCATTTGGACGCCGAGGAGCAGCCACCGATGGCGCAATCGGCCATAGCAGGGAGACCGGCGCAGAATTGCAGACTCGATTGTTTTGAGTGCACTACCAGACTGTTGACTGCTTCTACTGTCTAATGGATAATTTAGTATATATACGGACCATAATCATCTCAACATGTATAATTGCATTTGTAAGATACAATTGGCATGCATTGGCGCATGCCTCGGATTAACTTTCATGATAAACCTTCGTCGGCGTGGCGGCATTGACGTTGTGGCTTACTTGACGATTGGTCCCGCTCTTACACCAGCGCAAAAACACAGGCAAATCAGATTACCGATATCTGAACTTGAAATTAACTGTTGTTGGGGGATAAAAGGTGATTGACGGTTTTCTGAAGACGTTTGTGGATCCTGACGCGTTCGAGGGTGCAGCCTTCGACGCGTGTGCACGTGCTTTTATTTTGCCTTATGGCTGTTGTTGCTGTGGCTGGCTAGTGTTTACGTGCCACAAAGCGAATCTCGCGGCCTACCGGAAATTAATATATGGTGCAATCTATAAACAGTCTACGAAGATCTATCTACCAATCAACACCAACAAAAGTCATTTGGCGCTCCGCCGTAGTTTCGGGTTAACCAACGACTCTGTCTCGACATGGAGGCCCGCGTTCTCGGCATTAATGTTCATGACCGAGCCATGTAATGGTCGTAGCGCGTGCTCTACGTCTGAATCTGGAGTAGTGATTTCTTTGAGACCGTTCCTGCGGGTCGTGAGGAAGGATGTGCGTTTAAGTGCGTTGATCATATGGTCTTTGTCTGCAAGGTATTCCTTCAGTTCTCTAATCTCAGCTTCGGCGCTCTTTAGCTTTTCGTGGAGAAAGAGGTCGGTCGTCGATGACGATGACGATGATGATGACGGTGGCGGCGGCGGCGGCGGCGACGAGGTCGAGGTCGACAAAGCCTCAGGTATTGGAACCTGCGCAAGTTTGCGCTCGAGCTCTTCGACTCGTGCTTTGTACTTGTCGAGCTCGGCACGGTCTGTTCGTTTCTCACCAGATATGCCAGCTGGCCCACCTCCAAGGATAAGTCTGGTGAGATGGGTAACGCGATCTTTCAGCGCGTCGCGCTGCATCTCCAATTCAAGTTTCTCGCGGTCGTATTTTTGTTGTTCTTTGAGCCTGTTGTCGTACGCTTCTTTCCGGAATTCTGATAGCTCGGCTTTGAGAATTTCAGTCTCTGCGCGCTCGCGTTCGAGGTCGAGTCGGAGGGATTCGATTACCGCGTTTGCCGCCGCGGAGGTTGTGGCTGTGGCCGTGATTGCTCTTGCCGGGGTTATGGCGACGTTCTTTGCACGGGCTGCGAAGCGGAGAGTGTTGACAGTTTCTGCGAGTGCCTGCTTTGCGGTGTTGTGGGTGTCGATTGTACATAGTACCGAGACCAATGCGCCTCCGGATAACGAGTGCTGTAGTAATCTCGTCAACTTGGAATCCCGGTAGGGAATGTGCTCGTGGGAGTCACCGGCGGCCGAGGACGCGGACAATCGTGCGATAATGGTGCCGAGCGCGAGAAGCGACCGGTTGATATATGCGCCTTCTTTTCTTCTTTCTGCGTCTGCGGCCGCGCGTTCGGACCCGGCCAGATCGCATAGCGACAGGACGGTTGTAGCAGTCGCGCGGGTGAACGGGTCTGATTTTTCGAGAAAGATTTGCAGGACCGCGTGGGATCTGGACGAGACGGAGTTGAATTCCGTGCCCTCTGTGCGGCGGGATAAGTCGCCGTGGGAAATGAGGTCCTTGAGTTCTTGACTGGTTGCGACTCGCACGCAGCGGAGGTTGCGAACGCGGACGAGCCCGTCGGGGGTGTCTTGTAATTTTAGACTGTCAGATGCGACGGTCGGGTTTAATAAATCCTTCACCCGCTCATTGTAGATCTCAAGATAGGACACTGAAATTGTAGTGGTCGCGAACGAGACCTGTGCGAATATTTCAGAAACGGAGAGCGGGATTATACCAGGCGAGGATGGCAGGCCTTGCATCGAATACGTCTTGCCGGTGCCTGTCATGCCGTAGGCGAATATCGTGCCATGGTAACCTTCTACAACGGAGTTCACGACCCGCTTCGCGACAGAGGCGTACACGTCTCGGGAAGTTGCTGCGGGCCCGAAGACGTTGTCGAAACTGAACAAGCCGACGTCAGGGACGGATATTGTCGTCGGTGTAGCAGGCCAGGACGACGACAGAGACGGGCCCAGTGAGGGTTTGAGGCGCACGGAGACAGTGATGTTCGTTGGGACAGCAACCTCTGGCGTGTCGTCGCGGGAGGTTGCTGATAAGGTCGAGGACACACGGCGGTGGGCGGACGGGATTACGTTGCGTCTGGATCGGTAGTCCATTTTGCAGATATCCTCGCACCCTCGTATGCAGTGTCGTAGTGCTATCGCATGTATTCGTACAATCTCGTCAAATTTGGTAGTCTAGTTGTAGATATTCATAAGTAAGTACGCGGGGCTGAATAATATTACCGGGCATCAACAAACTCGGATTGATTGCCCCTTAATCAGAACCTCGCACGTGACTTGCACGTGAGTTTGTCGCGATAGATATAATTGTCTGCGTGATTGCCAAAACTCTACAAAATTTTGCGATAATTTTTGCAGCACCATTTCATATGGTTTTGTTTTTTTTTTTGGCTGCTCTGGTTTTTGTTAATGGTATGATGAGTGGGGAAGGTTCGTACTTCGTGTTCTGGTAAGACTGACTGATTAACAACTGTCTGTCTGGATGAATCTGCATACGTCATTCATACGCAACAATTATGACGCTTTCTGCTACTTACTGTTCCCAACAATAGTCTGTTTTTAACTGTCTACCAACATCGTCACTTGATTAAATTCATCCTCATCCTCATCCTCTATCCGTCAACAGACTCAGATTCAACGTGACTATAATAGATTGTAATTACATGGCCGGATCAGGAATGCGCAACGCTGTCCAGATATGAGAGAAGCGAGCCGCAGCGCTTAAGAGGTCGTGTGCGAGGTCCCGTCCGGTCTCGTTTTCCTTTCGTCAGTCATGTGGAATAATAGAAAAGAAGGCGACAGACATCCGACGGGCCGAAGCCGAAGCCGAAACCAGAAAGAAGAATCAACGTGCAAATTTGGTTCCTTAGTCTGTGGCCTTATACTTGATTGGGAAGTTTTGGTGACAAAGGTGGGATTGATTTCCATAGTAACTTAATTGCGTGAGTTAGAAAAGAATTAGACGGGCACAATGCTGCTAAATAGAACAATATATGACTTGATTAGATAGAGAATCAGGGACTATTACTGCTCTTTGTTGGGCCGAGGGACGACGCCCTCGGCTGCTGCTCACTCAACACTCGCCCTGTGCTTTCTTGCTCACTGACCATTGTGACTTGACTCTTATATCTATCTTGGTTCGCCACCAACTCTCTTCTTCTTTCCTCTTCTCATCTTCTCATCTTCTCGTCGTCATCTTTGTAAAGCTCTGTATTCTTCACTATCTATACTGCATATTATCCATCATCAGAATGTGCCTGGTCAGACTAGCGAGCGCAGACGACAATTCGCCTTACTACTCTTCTCACCCTTCTCGCATTCATGCCCACTACGGCTCTTCCTCCTGCTTCCATCAGCCGCCACCACACTTTCACTCCTCCCATCCTATCGTTTATGACCCTCACTACTACCACCATCATCACCACCAGCCGTCGCTCTGCAGGTCTAGTCGTCGATCACGACTCTTCTCCGCCTCTCAGACCGACCCAGACGTTGAAAGCGCCTTCAACGCGGCGGCAAACGCGGCTGCCCAAGCTGTGAAAGACGTCGAGAATGAGCATCACCATCAGCCAGACGTCAACGCCTACATGGAGGGATATCGTGCTGGCAGGAGGGGCCTGTGAAATTTTTTTATTTTTTATTTTTATTTTTTTTTTTTTTTTGCTGGCTGTCACGTGAAAATATTGGTGTTGGGGTGTTACTAGTTGGGACTTTTTTTTTTTAATTTTGGCTTGGTCGTGCTTGTGATAATGCTTGCTCTTAGGGCGGAACGGGAGTTCAAGAAATTATTTGCGTTGTCGCTTATCACTTACTATTCTGTATATATATATATATTCTGTATATATATATATATATATACAGAAACGCATATTTGCCGGCTTTGTACAGTATATGTATCACTTCCGATGGATATAATACAATTAATTCGATCACAATATAAAAGCAAACTTATATACAATACTTACATATATTACGCAATGCAAATGCAAAACGACCGCAACAACAATACCATTCAAAACACCTGTTCAGTGCCGTTCAAAAAAAAAAAAAAAAAACTTAAATAAAATAAAACATGGCCACAAACAAACAAATTACGGAGTACAATAAAATTCTAACCTCCCATGCACCATGCTTTTTTATATACCCCGACGACCGTATTATAAGACAATGATTAACGAACTCAATGCAAATTCATTCAGCCTGCCACCGCCGGAATCCCCACGTCCAGAACCAAACTAACGTCCCGCACCCGATTACTCGCCAGATCCTCCAAAAACGGGACTAGATCCAACAATTCATTGTCATGCGCGTCTGAAAACCAACTCGACACCGGCACGGCGTGTTGCGGATGGAAAATGTACGACGCAGGCGAGTTATCGAGAATGATGATGTCTTCCAGAGGCCGCCCGAGTTGCGACAGATCCTTGACGTAGTTGCCCTGGTGGTTGTAGCAGCTCTCCCGGAATAGCCTATGGTGCACGACTTTGTGCACGTCAAGTTGGTCCAACAGCGGGTCCCCGTATTTGCTCACGCTGGCCGTAAACACAACGATTTCGTACAAATGCCCCACCCGCCGCATGAATTCGTCCACGCCCGGCCGTTTTATTACGTACACGTTGTGATACTGCGCCTCGATTTCCACCGGGATCACAAAATCGGCCTGCTGTAGATACTTAAAACTGCTGTGCACGAGCGTCTCATCCAGGTCCAGAACCAGACATTTCCTCCCCTTCAACTCGTCCGCTACCGGCGCCAGTAACGCTACCGGCGCCTTTGCCTGCGGGTCGCTCGGCCTCGCAGGTCCGTATTCCGTCACTTGGTCTGCCTGCAGCGAATGATAAATCTCCACTCGCCCTCTTGCCAAAATACTCTGCTCCTCTACAGTCATAGTCGCCATTTGCGCCGTCACGTGAGGAATCGTGTCCGCTTGAATCGGCTGCTCGTTCGCAACCGCAGCAACTGCTGCCTCAATCTCTTGCTCAGCCTTCGTCCCCTGTTGTCCGTGCATCACCATCTCCCCAGCGTTACTCGTGCCTGCGCTCTTCTGCATCTCAAAACTATCCCGGAATGACACTTCATGAGACACAACCGAGCTGTCCGCATCCAATTCTTCCGGTGTGCGTTCTCGAGTCCTAGTCGACGCATGCGACGACCGCCGGCTCCGCTGCCCATCAGCTTGCGGCTCAACCGCGTTACCATTCTCCGCCATGCTTTTCGGTATATTATCGAGCACTATATCCTGTGAACTCGTCGTCGGCGTCTCCGTAGCTTCCTCTTCTTCCTCTTCCTCTTCTTCCTGCGCGCGCCGCTTCTCCTCCACATCGTCGTCCTGCCGTAGTCCCACCGACGCGGAATCTCGTGCATGCGCAACCGTCACCGTGCGTGAATGATACGTCCGCGAAGACGACGGCAGCGTCCCACCAGCATTGGATGCCGCACCACCTGATCGTCGGACGTGCACGCTTCCTGCGTCTTCGAACGGTGCAGACGCACAGCAGCACAACAGCGCAGAGAAGAATCTACTCAAGAATGTCATCTTGTTTGGCGCCGGTATTGCCGCTTGTTGCGCCAGTACGGACGCTGATAGGCGCCGCGGTTGATATGCTGCCAATTGAGTTAGTCTATGCGAACTGCGTTTTGAATGTGTTTCGGTGAAAGCTGTACTCACGCGGGGCTTGTTGCTTTTCGCTCGCCGTCATCGGTGCTATACCCAAAAGATACGTAAATTAATAATTGACCAGTCGCCAATCGTTAAATCAACAGATTCCACAGCAGTGCTAGCTTCAGCACCAAAATACGTCGTCAGACGTGGATGCGCGGCAGCAAGAGCGGCCTTTGCAGGATGATAATGGGGCGGTGAAGTGGAGTTAGCTTGCAAGTTCACCAAACGGCGCGCGGATGCTCAGGCCCCAAGTGTCAAACCCAAGCATGCCAAAGTTGCCGCGATGGTTACCGCGTATCTGTCTCGAACTTATGCCATTGCGGCTCTACGCATTGGAGTATTCGGGACTGCACCATTATAACTTGTTTTGGTTGCTTAATGTGCCACCACCTTATTGTGGGGAGCAGAGCACGCCACTTAAGACGCGGTTTGTAAACACTAGATTATTATTCGGGCCAAAACAGGTCCCTTCTCTTTATCTATATTACACTATATTACCCCCCCTTAAAGAGCCCTATCCACGACGTCGCGCACCCAGCGCCCAAATACACAATCTTGTCTGCGTTGGCGCCGACCACGTCAAATACGGGACTCGCGTGCCCGACATTCACCTGGCATTCTTCTTCGCGCTGGCCGCAGTTGCCATGCTCCCCCCATCCCCACGCATAGATCTTCCCATCGCGAGCCAGCGCGAGAGTGTGTTCACTTCCGCAAGAGATTCGTAAAAGCGGCGGTGCGGTTTCGGGCACGTGTTGACAGTGCGAGTTGTTGCCCCACGAAACAATCCTGCCGGATGAGAGCAGAACGTGTAATGTCGTCCATCCACACTGGAAATCCGTCCATTCAGCCACCGTCTCCTGCGATGGTACGTCAAGGACGCCGTGTCTGTCTGTTCCGGAATGCAGCACGACAATCCTTCCCGCACCGTCAATCCCTGCTGAAAATTCCCGGCCACAAACCACTTTGACCGGAACAAATCCGTCGGGAAAGAAAACTCTAGTCGGCGTCCAGCATGCCGCACATGACGTATTTGTGGGGCCGAGTTGTCCTTTGCGCGACTGACCCCATCCGTACACATTTCCGTCGTCGAGTACGACGAGCGTATGACCCATTCCTGCGCATGCTTGCCGAACACGCCGCCCGCGGGGAGGGAAGTTTCGAATCAGCTGCGGTGTGGCCGCCGCGGTCGTAGTCTCACCGATGCCTAACTGTCCACGAGGACCGTGACCGGCAACATAGATCTCGTCCTGCGTGAATGAGCTTGCAATGACGACCGAGAAATCCCATCCTGCCGCGACGACACTGGGGCGGAACGTAGGAGCGGTGAAGCATGTATCTATTTTGTGGAACGTGCATATTCGTGGAGCACTTGCGGACATCAAACATTGGCCGTATGTATTATCTCCTGTCGTGTATACTTCTCCCGAAATCAATAATAGTGTGTGATTCCCGTTCGACAAGACAGACACATCATCCGCCGAAACTGGTGACGGCAACCACACCTCCACTCGCGTCGGCACGTCGACATCCTCCGCCGACGAATGCGACAGTTGGCATTGCGCGTTCGAGCCGAATGAGAAGAGTGAGAAAGTTCGCGACGTCGCATTGGTCATTGGTCGAGGCTGTGATTTTACTCTTGCCCACTCGGCCATCTTTTAGCCCCTGTTATGGCTTTTAGCCCTAACCCAATATAATTTGCGATCAATTGTAAGCAGTGAACTTTCCTAGTGCCAATAATAATCGTCATTTGTTTTATACTCTTATTGAACTACATGGCCGCCAGGACCGATGACGATTTGTACCGACAAGGCTCACAGTACCGCCTCTGGTCCTTTACCGCGACAGAATTGTCCTCCATTCGCGAGAAAGTGAACGCGCATGCGATAGCCAAGATCAAACGCGAACATGCGACTAACGGCTTTGACGATCTGCCGGTTGAGTTTCTGACTGCGGAAGAGGAACGGGATCTTGTCCTGTACTATTGTGGCAAAATGCAGGATATGGCAGGACTCTTCAAGCTGCCATCGCATGTTAAGGTGAGCGGGTCGTCTGGAATATTCGTCGGTGATGACTGATCGGCAAGGCTACTGCTATAGCATATCTGAAGCGGTTTTATCTACGGTATAGCGTGATGGAATATCACCCCAAGAATGTACTGTAAGTTATTTCACCCAGGTCTGGTGTCATTCAACCAACGCTCACATGTACCACAAGACACGCATGTCTCTTCCTCGCAGCAAAAGCCGAAAACCAGTTCATTTCAATCGACAGCTTCACCCAGCTCCTCACCAAGGTCACCCCCGAATCCATCCTCGAACTTGAGTTCACAGTCGCTCAGGCGCTCTCGTTCACACTCATGGTGCACCACGCGTTTAACCCGATCCATGGCTACTTCCTCGACATCCAAGCCATCTTCCCCTCACGTGTCGACCAAATCGGGGCAGCTCATGACGCGGCCCGACGATTTGCCAATGACAGTTTGTTTTCGGATGCCGCTTTTATGTTTACGCCGCCTCAAATTGCGCTTGGGGCGCTTGCAATGGCGAATGACTCCTTGATTAATGACTACTTGAGTGTGAAGTTTGAGAAAAAGGTGGAACTGTTGGAACAGCTCAACACAGTTATAAAGAAAGTTAGGAGTTATATTGAGGAGGGGGCGAGGGAATTGTCAAAGGAACGTGTAGTGGCTATTGATAAGAAGTTGTATTTTGTGAGGAATCCGGGTAAGCTCAATAAGCGCAAGGCGGAGGACACCGTGCTTAATGGCAATGCCAAAAGGGGCAAGACTGAGAAAGCTGAAGATGAGGTTACGACGATGTCGTGAACATAGGAATAAGTGGGCAATTGATATTGATCAAATTGGACTTCTGATTACTGAGCGCGGAGCATGCCTTTTTTGTATATAGATAGATATATATAGCTGCTATCAGGGTCAGATATGCGTATCAGAGAATTATGGTTGTACATTATTGTATTGTAGTATCGGTATGTAGGGAATTTTGGACGTTTTGCTTTAATAATTTATCAATATCATTAAACATACAAAGATTGCTGAGATGAATGCGCGATTAAATCTGCAATTGTAATATTACCCACTCTAACAACGACGACAACGGCCGATAAACCACTACTGAATCATGTGCAACTTTCCCGGGCGGCTTTCGCTCAGCGGCGCATTTCCTTCACGAGAACACCAGACTGCCAGAACAACTGGCCTGGACACGGCACAATCGCTCCAATGGTGGGCCTCTACCGGTCAGCGCCGTTTCTGACTCTGGTAGCGTCGCTGCTATCAGTTTTTGCCAGTTTCGTGATCCCGTACTCGCGCTACCTTTTCTCGGCCTCCTTCTCGTGGGCCTCCTTCTTTCTCGCGACATTCTTGCCCATTGATCGGTTTCTTCTTACGAACGAGAATTTTCAAAAGTATAGACGGATAGATGTGGCTATTTGCTCGACATGCATTGTGCTCAGTACAGTGTGCGCCAGTTTGTTGGGGGAACGCGGTAATGGTCTCGGGTCGGTATGTTTCCAGTCATTCCCCGTGAGTTACATATATCACCAAAACTAAATATCTTCAAGGTCCTGATTCCATTACTGGTCCACATCTTGCGATTTCAGTACATGACGCATCCAGTAGCTGGTGACGTAGACGGCAATCTTCACGAGCATGAGAAAAATATCACATACGGCACAACGAACGTCGATATGAGCACACTTGTCTTCATTACCGTCACCTCTTTTCTCGCACTTGCGCCAAACTATCCGGGGGCTTCGCAACTCGTTTTTGGAATGTGCTCAAGTATTTTCGCGGCAACGTATTTGTCGATCTCGGATATCAGTATACCCCTCACTCGGTCAGTGCTGCGCGAGATTTCGGCATATACTTGCGCGGGCCTGTTGCTGATGTCGCTACTGCTTGATGGCTGGGCGGGATGGAGTGCATTGGGGACTTCAGACGGGCTCGCGACAATGATATTCGTGTGGTCGTTGTTTTCCGCCATCAAAAACATCATCATCATGGTGCTCATTCAACAACTCTCGCCAATAAACGCGTCATTTGTTGATTTAATCGGCATCCTCAGCACAACGCTGTATTCGCACACTGCCTGGAAAGTCAGCTCGATGTGTATCTCATACATGGCGATCGCGAGCGCATTGTTGCCAACTCACATCGGCGACACGAGGATCAGGTACTTGTCGATTCGATTGAGCAAGTTGATTACCCTTGTCATTGCGCTATTTCTTTTTAGTTTTGGGACTTATATGGCTGCGAAGCCGCGGATTGGTGGTTCTTCTCAGCGCGTGATGGTGTCGAATGTTGGGGGCAGGGATTCCTGGAATGCGACTATACATCCGATTTCATATCTCATAGAATTGCATTCAACCAAATTCGTGGACTTAATCTCCAGGCAGACGACTACATATCCTGAAGCAGTGAAAGAATATAGACGCAGATATAATCTCAATCCACCACCAAACTTCGACAAGTGGTACGCGTTCGCGACAGAAAAGAAAGCAGCTGTGCTGGACGAGTACGACACGATCTATCAAAACTTACACCCGTTCTGGGGACTATCTCCGGCCACCATCAGAAAACGCGTCAGCGACGCATTAGCCAATCCAGATAGTTTCCTACTCGGTGTGTATATCCGCAACGGCGCGATCGCAAATGTGACCGGCGCCAAGGGCCAGTGGTTTGACAATACTATTACTGAGGTAATATCCGGATTTGCCCAGTTTTTGCCAGATATGGATCTCGCGTTTAATTTACTGGATTCGCCGCGCGTTGTGATACCACATGCTGATTTGGCGGCGTTGTTAGACAAACCGCAGAAATCCGGGACGAAGAACGAGTTTACAAAATTGCCATCCGAGGAGTTGGATATTCCTCTGGTACGGGATGCTGGAAGTCTTGATACGGTTTTTGACTCGTTTTCTCAACAGTCATCCTGGGGTCACGCCAAGTTATCTTGCTCTCCTCACTCACCTGTGAAAACTACACAAATCGACAGCGTGAGCCAGTATGCACTTTCAATTGGTTTTATTAAGAATTCCACGGCGGCTTTGGATATCTGTTTATCACCATCATATCAGCACCAGCACGGCGTATTTGTGCGTCCCGAGTTCTTCAGTTTAGTAGCCGAATCCGTACCAATATTCTCACAAAGCAAGCTTTCCTCATTCGGCGACATTCTCTATCCATCGCCTTCATATTTCGCCGAACGCGCTCCCTATGACCTCGCGTCTGACAAACTCTGGGCTGAAAAATCGGCCTCGATGTTCTGGCGCGGAGCAGCAAGCGGGGTTCACTCCCAGGCAGGATCATGGCGACAGGGCCATCGGCAACGGACTGTTTCGTATTTCAGCTCCTTTGCGGAGAATTGCACAATGTTGATGGATTTAAGCGAATTGGAAAAGTTGAATCAACGGCTTGAAAACGGGAATTTGTTGGGGTGGCAGGGCAAGCTGGCGGAGTTGGCGCGTGAGTCGCAATCGAATGCGCTTCATGAGAATATTATTCACAAACGGAATGTGGATGACAAAATTAAAGATAAGGCAATCGAGAGGCAAAAGGCTAAAGATGTTGACAAAATTCATGAGGATAAAGAGGCAGGCGATGATAAGGATACTGAACAAGCCGATCATGAGTTCTATTCGGAGCTGAGCAAGCAGCAGAATGCGAACGAGCAGAATACCGAGTCACAGTTCGCTGAACAGTCGGTTCCTAAGGGGGCGTTTGAGAATTACATTGACCTCAAGTTTTCTAAGTATCAGCAGTGCGACGATGCTGATTGCCAAGCTCAGACAAAGGAGCTAGGAGCAGTCGCGCCGGCGTCGAATTTTCAAGACACCTGGCAGTACAAATACTTACTAGACATGGACGGGAACGGACATTCAGCGCGATATTATGCGTTTTTGAAATCGCGATCGCTCGTTGTCAAGCAAACGTTGTTGAAAGAGTGGCACGATGAGCGCTTACTGCCGTGGGTGCATTACGTCCCTCTCTCGGTTGGCTTGAAGGAAGGCTTTGAAATACTACGGTTCCTCATTGAAAATGATGTTTCTGCGAAGCACATTGCAGATAGCTCCAGGCGATGGTCAGCAAAGGCTTTGAGGAAGGAAGACATGGAAGTGTATTTTTTTAGGCTCTTGCTAGAATATGGAAGATTAGTTGACGATAAACGGGACATTATCGGGTGCATATAAGGTTTTGAGTATAATGTTTTGTAAGGATTATCGCTGTTGGCTGTATGTCACGGTTAGGACGTGAACTGTACTATATGCATATTTACATTCGAGAAACTATACCAAAACCCAGAGCAAAATTACCATACAATTCTCGCTCTACATTGTCTTAGCTAAATTTGCTAACTGCTTTCCTGTGATTGAAGTGAGCGGCTTGATTCTAATCCTCGGCTGTGGCCGACCACCTTTCACAGTATTCCCACTACTGCTCTGTTGAATAATATTGTATATCAAGAACGGCGGCATTTCGCTAATATTCCGCGACTCGTCAGATGAGAGCAAAACCGAGCTAGGATGGATATAAACCGGCGACTCAGGTTCGCGAATGCACGACTTATCAACACCACCTTTTCCGCTTAAAAACATGGTGTCCCGGATGAATGTGTACTGGTTCAGTCGGAGATACGGGACGTCTGTCACTTTTACCTTTTTCTTGCTTGGGCCTGAGGCGGAGGATGAAAGGTCAAAGCCGGCCACCAGATCGGCGCGGACGACGACTTGGTCGATGAAGCCGGATGCGACCATTTGCTTCAACGCCTTTACCTGCACAATCGATGGTGCATCTAAGCGTGTGTTAAACTGGAGATTAGCGAGATTTGGCGTATTGATCGCAACAATGTGTGTTAGCTGCTGCCGCAGCTTGTGGATTTCCTCCATGGACTAATATCGTTTTATCAGCTTAGTCGACAATGTAAATTATGAAGCAATCATACCTTTTGACGTACGAAATTGTTAAAGCAGAACTCAGCCTTCGCGTTCTCGAATTCATACGCGCAAATAACGCTCAACATCTGCAGCACATCAGATGAAGCATCAAGTCCCGAAAATTTTCGTCGGACAATATAGTACTCCTTCCGTCGTCGTTTATTCAACTCGATGTCGCCATGTGTCATCTGACCTTCCTCGCCGCTATCATCACTGCCTTCTTTGTCTAGCATCTCACTTTCTATTCCCAGCTCGTGTTCGGATAAGAACGGGTCACCGACGGATAAGCCTGCGACTATGGCGATGACGTATTGTAGACAGTCGAATTGCTGGCCGATCACCAGCATTTTTGCGAATCTCGGTGCCAACGGAAACACGCTCATTGTCAGGCCAAGATCAGTTAACCGACCGGCCCTGTTAATCGCACCGAGGTAATGAAGAAGATTCTCGGCCGTCACTAACGTGTTCCGATCCGGCGCAGTCGGGAACGGGAAGTTGGCGATTGTGTCAATGCCCATGCTCTTCATCTGCAGGACGACGCCCTCGATAGGCATACGCAGAATTTCTGCTTTCGCAAACTGTTTGAATTCGCTCTCGAAAACCGCCGAGGAGTAGAGTCGGTAGCAATGACCAGGCCCCGTACGGCCGGCTCGACCTGCCCGTTGATCTGCACTCGCCTTGGAAATCCACCTGACGTCAAATCTCTGAACACCTGTTTCTTCGTCGTAGTGTCTCTCTTTTACGCGGCCGCAGTCCACGATATATCGAATACCCGGAATAGTCAAACTGGTCTCTGCAACGTTGGTCGCAATAACACAGAGCCGTGCATCGTCTGGAGGTGGCTCGAAGATCTTGAGCTGCTGCGCTGTGGGGAGAAGAGAATATAGAGGCAAAACATGCAGTGGAGCTGAATTGATTTCGTCCGTCTGTTCCTCGAAGCCTTCTTCGATCTCGTCCGGTAGTTCACTGTCCGATACGTTGTCGTCGAAAACATCCTCGATGATGTCGTCGCCGAGATCAATATCTTCCACTTCAACGCCCGCTTAGAAATCGTTAGCGCAAGCAGGTAATAATGGAAAGCCAGTTGCATTTACCTTCTTTCGCCGAGAGTTTAAGAGAAACATCAACAGGCTCATCATCAATCGCGTTCTTCTGATGTCTTCCTTTCTTAGAGAACGCCTGACGGAGGCGTCGGCATAAATGAGTGATCTCATTCTGTCCCGTTAGAAAGACAAGGATCCCTCCCGGAGGTAGGCGCTGATGAATCTTGCTGATCTTTGTAAAGGCTTCATCCAGATATTTGACTGCCGTACGACGACTGAAATGATTCGAGACCTACGATCGTATTAGAAAGACAAAGTCCAATCGCGGATAAAATGACATACTGGAAACTGTCTAGCTTCAACATTGAGAACTGGGGGAGCAATTTCAAAGAGAGTACTATTCTCTGAAAAGTCCGAGACTCTTAGCGTGGCAGACATGATAATGAGTTTGAGCGGCTTTGTAGATGATCCCTGCTCTTTGCTCATCTCATACCGGAGCTTCAAAACGCGGCTCAATACGCCGATTAGGATATCTGTATTCACGTTGCGCTCGTGTGCTTCATCAATGATGATCGCTGAATATTTACTAAGCGTAAAGTCTGTTGACAGCTCCCGTAGAAGGACACCATCAGTCATAAACTTCATAGCTGTACCTTCCCTCGTGTTTTGTTCAAATCGAATTTGATATGCAACTCTGCCCTTATGCTTCGAGCCAACTTCGTCACTAACTCGTCGTGCCATACTTACAGCAGCAACTCGCCGAGGTTGGGTGATGCCAATCATACCTGGGTTGTCACTTCCAGGGTCACCATATCCAGCTTCAAATAGGAACTGTGGTACTTGTGTGGTCTTGCCACTACCAGTCTCACCACAAATAATGACGCACAGATTATTGTTGACGGCTTCCATAATCCGCTGCTCATCTTGAACCACTGGAAGCAAAATCCGCGCTGCCTGAATATCAGGATGGCGATCGACCTGGACGTAATACGCTTTTCGATTCTGAGCATCGTCTACTGTCACAATCTCTGGCGGCGGCGTCGCGCGGTCTTCGGGACGATCGATTGGCTTGTACTGTCCGATGATTCTGGGTAGTGCGTTGATGTTGGACAACTCTTCAGACTCACCACCTCGTGCCTGGATTTCAGCCCATTTCTTGAAACTTTCACCCCTTGATATTCGGGATCCTGCAGTTTCTTCCTCATCTCCTTCTTCGTCTTCTTCCTCCTCCTCCTCCTCCTCCTCCTCCTCCTCCTCGTCCTTGTTTTGGTCGACGTCTTGAACGTCAGAGTCGTCTGAGCTGTCACTATCCTCCGCGACGTCTTTGGAGACGCTGTCGGCTAGCTGTCTGTCCTTGAAGAGGTCGGCAATAGTAGCGCCCTCGGCAACAGTTGGCTCATCGTCAAATCCGTTCCACTCCTCCTCCTCCTCCTCCTCCTCTTCCATCTCTTTGTCCTCTTCCTCCTCTGCTGCGTCGTCATCATTGTCGTCAGAATTAGACCCCTCGCTAGTGTAGTCATCGTCACTATTCACCATAGGAACCTTCGCTTTTCGCAGCTTTTCTTGCTCCAGTCTGGCACGCCAAGTGTATGGCACTTTTTTGTTACTGTTGACAAGTGTGGCAGTCGTTTTCGGCCGTTTCTGCAAGTTTCCAAAACCAAATCCGTGGCTTGATCCAAATAGACTCATCGTAGATCCCTTTCCATTATTCACGGCGGATCCTGAATCTATGACTTGTGAGGTGGCTGACAGAGATCCTTCGTGCTCGCGCTTCAAGGGTATGGATGCCGGGGCAGCGACTTGAGTCGATGCGGGCTGTGATTCAGGTTCGCCCCAGCTAGTCGGGAGGTCTGGCATAATCGTTCGCTCTTCGTATAGCAGCTTCGACGCTTCTTCATCCAGAATGCCTAGTTTCTCTTTTGATAGTGCCTCCTGCAGCTGTTCTCGTCGCGACATATTGTTGGTGCCGAGTCTCTTCAAACTGTGAAGCAACGACGTATCGAATTTCGAGTCCGCCAATTTTTGCAGCAGTACTTTCTTCTCCTCTCGTTTAAGCTGTCGTTCGATGTATTTATCCAATCGTTTCGCTTTCGCCCTAGACCATTTCGACTCTGGAGGTTTGAGCAACTTCTCTAACTCGGATTTCTTCGCAGCCTTCTCCTCTTCTGTCATGGGCACAAGGACCTGCGCATTAGGATCCTGCTCTTCATGCTCGGTGTTTATTTTATTCGATATCTGATAACCAACTGTGTCCTCGACCGCACCATTCTCAACAGCTTCAGGAAGTCGACTGGCTCTAGGTTGGCGCGACAGTCTCAACTTCCTCTGCTTCTTGATCGATCCGGAGCGCGCCTTAGCATTATGCCGAATTCTATATTTTCCCATAGCAACAATCTAATTCCTAAACACTGCAGTAATATATAAAAATATCAGGCCCATCTTCCCGACCTACAGCAGAGCTTGATAATCGAAAGCTCGGCGAGAGTACTCTCCCTTTAGCAGCCCAAATTTTTTTAAGCTTTTTCAGGAGTAAGATTGCTACCCGGCCTCAACGTTGGGAGTTATAAAGCCCTTTCCCACAACGGTCTTGGATTATATTGGAACTATTCTTTCACATTTGTGCGAAAATCATATCAGTTAATATACAATACCGTGCGCTATTGGCAAACTTTTTCTATCTAATAATTCAGGGAAGCCTTCTCAATGAGCATATACAACAAACATGACCCAAACATGTAAATCCCATAAAAACACTATTCTGAAATCCACAAACAACGCCGAATGACTTTTATAAAACCCGCTATGGATAGGATTGTACAACAATATCACTTCTTGCTCTTCTTCTGCTTCTTAGACGGGAATACGAGCGACTTGTTTCCCTGTTTCTTTTTCGTGATGATTTTCGACACTTTTTTCTGTTTCCATTGCTCGTTTCTAGATCCTTTCCACCCACTTGTGCTGATTGTGGCAGCGGCAGTCGACTCAACGTCCATGGGGGCTGCATCATCTGAGCGTAAAAAAGCAGAAAATTAGCACTCATGAACATGCGTAGATGTAAATATCTTGCCCTTAAACCAGTAGGATATGCTAAAACATGATTCACTATTCAAAGGCTCCGACGAAGGTAAGGCACTCGTGATCAACTAATCCGAACAACGAATAAAGTTCGTCCTCCGGGATCTCGTTCGACCCACAAGACAAAAACTTCGATAATAATGAAGAAAGAGTATTATACCAACCTTCTTGACGATTAATGTCCGCAGGCTCAGATGCGCTGGCGGTGGATGCTTCAGCGTCGTTCTGTGGCGAGACGTCTGACCCCGTCAGTTTTTTCGAAAGCCGGGCTGTTCGTGCTAATACGACGGGCTCAAAAATCGTCGCACGCTTGATTCCGCGATTGCGAACTTTGGACTTTGCCCTTAAAGACTTGGCCATTATATATATAATTGTGCTCGTAGGAAATGTGGCGGAAAGTATAAGCGGAGTGATTGGTGCCAAAAAAAAAATAAACTGAGATGGCTTTGTTAGTTGTGCGAAACCGGGTCCGTCCAACCCTTGCCGCTTAAACTCATCGTCAACACGGGTAGGTGTTTAAAATCATGAGCACGTCATACAACTCGTAACTCTGATTATACAAGGTGGTGCATTACGGATACACACGATAACGGTGAGATTCATTAAGGAATTCCTTGTTGCGACTAGCAGAATTCGTAGGCGGAATATCAGAGCTTCAAACCGGTGCGAGAGAACATATGCCACAACAGCCGGTACCGCCATCTCACCAGAAATTCCAAAATGATACCGGAAGATACATTTGCGAGGCACAATGTTCGTATTAATTGATTCTTTTACTGCGCAGGGATTGATTGCGCTAATGGAGACGAAACTAGGAGCTGCTACGATACGTGAACCAGAACCTGACTGTCCCTCCACTTAAGGCGATTTGTAAGACAGGAGGACTAAATATGCAGGGTCGCAAAAATATGCTGCAAATGCGAATTGTTGGTAGATTAAATGATCTTCGTACCGCGAACCGGGTTCATGACTATGAGGTGCTGAAGCGTGCCATATTAGACCAGTATGCCGAGCATTTCGCCACGAGGCCAGCGTACGTTTTTCTCAATCAGATTTTGGTAGGATATGGGTGGTAATGTTACAGTAGATGGAATAGTCCGCCGGCCGGGCCGGGGGTGGTGTCTGCGTATGCGGGGACAGCAGCTTCAGGTAGTAGAGTCGCTTCTAGTCTACCCAATGGCACGATTGCAGGGACAGGGGGTGCTGGTAAGTCTATTGGAACATGTAGTACACTTATGCGAAGGCTGAATTTGATTAGAGCCAATGGTTTTCAAATCGAGTCCTTTCTTCGTGCTACTTGCGCAATTGTATAATCCCTGCTACTGTGGCGGTCAGTCAATTCAATTATCTTTATCTAAGTCGTCTCTGCAATGCTAATTCTCGGTAGCTATTCCTGAACATCGGAGCTCATTCACTATGACCTTTCGTTTCACACAATCGCAGCTTGACAAAATGAGAGATAATTCGTATCGCATATATCTCCTGTCAGCATTATCAGAAGATGCATACAGACAAGCGACCGTTCAATTCCCTCAAAGCATGGAAATTAGAGTGAATGGTAAAGTCGTGCAGGCGAATTTGCGAGGATTAAAAAATAAGCCTGGAACAGCGAAGCCGGCGGATTTGACGGATTACATAGCGAAGGATACTATGACTCGGAATATGGTAGAAGTGATTTACGCATACACGAGGCAGAGATATACGGTTACGCTGCATATGGCCCGAAAGCGCAGTGTGCAGGACATTGTTACGCGGATAGTGGCTGGGAAACGGCTTGCGAAAGAGACTGTAATGGGGCAAAGTATGTTCTATCTCGTGCGCGATATCCATAACCGCTAACTGTTAATAGTCACCAAGAATCATGGAGACGACGATGACGACGACATTGTGGCGACATCGAGTATCGTGAGTTTGAAGTGTCCTCTGTCATTTGGCCGGATACAGGTGCCGATTCGAACAATAAGGTGTTCCCATGTGCAATGTTTTGATGCCACTTCATATATACAACTTCAAGAACAAGCGCCGGTATGTTGTCGTACGAACGGTCTGAAAATAACTTGCTGATAATTATTTATAGACATGGCAATGTCCTATATGTAATATCTATGCACCGATAGAGGATATCGTGGTGGACAACTACTTTGACGAGATTCTGAAACACACGTCGAAGAGTGTCGAGTCGATCGAGATAGATCCGAGTGGAGTATGGCGTGTACCGGAGCAGAATGGTGCGGCCGACGATTCTGATTCAGAAGATGACATGGGGCCAGGACGGAATCCTTCATCAACGCAGCATCCGGGCGGGTTTGAGGTTATCGATTCGTCGCCAAGGCGTGGTGGCAGTCGGGCACCTGCGAATGTAATTGATTTGACGCTTAGCGATGACGAAGAGCCAGCCCATCCGGCCCAGCCAGCTCCTCGGCAAGTTCAACCGGTTGTTTCACACAATGGATCAAACAATGGATATCACGAAACAGTGACTGCGGAGGATCGGGAGAGGCGTCGGGGTTCAAGTGGTCTGTCTGGGTTGTTCACTCCCAGTGAACCAGGAGAAGACGCGGGGTACCAGACCGATCAGTTTCTTCACGATAATCGTGAACAGAGCGTTGATGAAGGGGACGGTCCGTTTGCGATGTTGACGGAGGCATTGCAACGTGGTGCTGCTGAGTTTGAGGAGCCGGCTACTTCGATTATAGAGACGCCTAATCGGATAGAGAGTTTTATAAATTCCATTCCGGATTTTTCGGATTATGTACCATCACCTACTCCGCCTCTGCTACACTATGAGCCGCAGCACCAGCAGCAATCAGAGCAATTCTTTAGACCAAGTACACCATCTCGTTCATATCCTGGAACGACGGCGCCATATTCTTTGCCGGCGATAACGAGTCCTATGGATATGCTCAGACAAGAAGCCCAAGCGGCCACGACGCCATCGCCTCCGCCAATCCGAGGATATTTCTCTACGCCGCCTAGACTGCACTTTCCAGCTGTTACGACGACCACCAGTCCAAGTCCCAGAAGCGCCTCAGTAGCCTTTCCGGTTGCAACGAACACAAACGGTGGCGACATGTTGAATGGTATGACAGCAGCACCTAACCGACACGGTGCTGCGGCGCCTGTAATTCCGTATTCTACACGACCGGCATCTGAACTGCCAGACGAGCATACCGCCAAGAGACAGAAAATCGGGGCTATGTCATCAAGCGGTGACGGCCGGTTTGCGATTCCAGAATGGGCTGTTATGCCGTCGCCTACGGCTTCGACAGTTGTTATAGAGCAGTCGTCGGACCGAGGGCTACCTGATGACGAGGGTAGGTGATGTGTATTGATAGGTTTGGATTGTTTTTGCGCTCAGTGAGTATTTGCGGTATATGGCGTTATTTATCGGATTGTTTATGGCTTTGTATATTTGTATGTTAGATGCGTGGGACTGCGTTGTAAAAAGCCTGCTATTATGGTTGATTCGAACGTTGTTAACAATGCCGTTGACTTTGCCTGCCATCTCCGGGAGACTCCCAAGCTTCAAAAACCTGACAAAACACACGTGGTGCCCGCGACGCCGATCCCGAAAGCCGCTAGGTTCGTGTCAATTTGAGGGCTGCCTACAAATAGAAATAGAATTCACTACAATACGAGTATTAAACCTTGCCAATAATGTGTGAGTGAATAATATGACGCGTCCATGCTGCGGCTGGCTGTGCCTTTGGCCATGCGTCGTCGACTGAGCACTTGGAATGTGACCAATTCTAAAGTAGTTTTGAGTTATATTTGGAATACGGACTTATCTTCATAGGAGGCTGGTTGCTGGCTGCTGGCTGCAGCGAAAGAGACGGTGATAGTGATAAGCGATGCGTACAGAATAGAAGCGGCTCCTCACAGACCCTTGCATAATACTCGTACTACCTTCGAGACTTGCCTGACGACTTTTGTATGCGCTGGTCACGAGTCACGAATCCCGGGTCATGGGTCACGGGTCATGACAGTCAGTCAATAAAAGTCAGACAGGGGCAAGTCAGGAACAGGTGACGTAACTCAACTGAGCGGCTGTGCAGTTGCATTCTTGTTCTATGCGTACTCCGTCTTTGTCCCCCTTCTTCGTATGCCTATTATATCTCGCCTTTTATATAACACTCATTTCTCGGGCCACCATCAAAGCTACTGTCTTTCTTTCTTTCTTTCTCTAATTTGTTGATTCTTTTTTGTCCTGTCCACGGTATACAACCATGAAGTTCAGCACGATCGCTACGCTCGCCCTTCTGGCTTCCGAGTCCGTCCTTGGGTCGCCGATAATAGAATATCGCTCGAAAACCCAGGGCGTCGTCCACTTCCCCATAGAAGCCCGGTCAAAGCCAAAGGAGCGACTAGCCAGGCGCCTCCAGAAACGAGACTCTAATTCGACCGTCACGATGACACTCGACAACGACATCAAAGACGGCGCGTATCTAACAAACATCACCATCGGCACCCCCGGACAAAGTATCCGTGTGCAGCTCGACACTGGTAGTTCAGACTTGTGGGTCCAGAGCTCGGATAATCCTACTTGCCTGGTCTCACCGGACTTTTGCGCAACGACTGGGAAGTTCGACGGAGCCAGCAGCAGCACGTTCACCTCCACTTCCGAGGACTTCACGATCTCTTATGCGGATGGGACGTCTGCAGACGGAGTTTACGTAAAGGATACTCTAAGTTTTAGTGGGATTTCCATCGAGAAATTTACGTTTGGCTTGGCATCGAATGCTAGTTCCAGTCTAGGAGTGTTCGGCATCGGATTCGATACGAACGAAGCTGCCCGGACAACGTACGAGAATCTGCCGGACATGTTGGTGTCGAATGGACTCATTGGCGTAAAAGCCTATTCACTCTGGCTTAACGATATTGATGCGTCGACCGGCAGCGTTCTCTACGGCGGAATCGACCTCGGCAAGTTCACGGGCTCATTGGAAACTGTGAGTATGCTTACATCCTCGGGCTCGACATATGGCCCGTTCTTGCTTAGCCTTACGGACGTTGTGTATGTTTCCGCGTTTTCTAGCACTACAATTCTGTCGTCGTCCCAAGGCGGCAACGCGATTAACGTCATTCTCGACTCTGGCACAACTTACGGCATTCTTCCAGAGTCCATGGTCAGCGCAATTGTACAGGCAATCGGCTCCGGGCAGTACTCAGAAGACTACGGTTTATACCTTCTTGACTGCTCACTCCAGAGTTCGAGTGCGACCGTCAACTTAACATTCAATAATGCGGCTACGCTTGCAGTCGGGCTCAAGCAGCTCGTCGTGCCAATCGAGTACAATTCGCAGGGCAGTACAGTCTGCGCTCTCGGCGTGCAGCCTGTATCCTCAGCCTCGGCCAACTCGCTTCAGTACCTCCTTGGTGACGCGTTCCTCCGGTCAGGTTATATAGTCTACGATCTCGACAACAAAAAAATATCTATTGCTCAAGCCGTGTTCAACTCCGATACAACGGACATTGTCGTCCTAAATTCGACCGGTGTGACGGGGGAGTCTGGTCAAGGATCTAGCAAGACTTCGGCGGCGTTCGCACTGCGCATTCCGGTTTATACGGTTGTTGTTTGCGTCGCACTTGTGGCGAGCGTGTTTTTCTGATGACATGATCAATTAGGCGTTTGAAATGTGAAGGCTGGATTTTCTGTTTGGGAGCATATATCGGATAGGAAAATGTTTTATATTTAAGGCGACTTTAGGATGCTATGTATTGCTTGCATGGTTTTGCGTTTTTGTATATATAATAGAGACGAATTAACAACAATTTAAGCAATCAACAGAAATATCTGCCCCTGGTCTTGGTCTTCAAGCACTGTATTTGATCGCGTGGCTAGCAATAGTTGATCCAGTAGTTGTTTGGGAGAATATGTCAGATACGAAAATGCTCAACGCTAGTTAAAAGTGGTTCATGGTGCCATTAAGGAGGAAATGTAATGATTGCTTTATGTTGAACTATATCATCGAACCAAAGTAAATTGCTATTTAATATTACTTCTCACGTGCAGAACGGTATTAAACCTTATCTCACTCATGACTGCATTCCGAAGCGGCGCGGTTTTCCGCTTAATGCGATGAGCAAAACTTCCGGGAGTTGTTCGACAATTGACAGATGGAAACTTGATTATCCGAGATTCTGGTAATAGAACGGCGAGACCAATGAGAAAAATTGAGTAGCAGAGTTGTGTCCAACGATCCGGTTACAAATGTCGAGTGGCCCCGGCACAAAGGGTTGGCTTTATTATGAGGCAGTAATTTAACCTTGCTGACCCAAGGGGTAAGGCACCAAATGGAATGTGTCGATCATCTTGACTAATACTCCGCCTGTTTTTCGGTATCGCTCTTTATTTTGTTTGTTATACTACATCTTGTACGTTCTTTTCACAACTGAACGGCAGCCTCAATGAAAGGCAGTATCCTCTCGCTCGCTGCTCTCGCGAGCAGTTTGACTCTACTGCCGGTCGCTCATTCCTTTGTCGCTCCCGACCTTGAACCCCGCAACTATGGCGGCTTGCTCCAGCTCGGTGTCGAACGAGTCAAGCGATCTGACGCAAACCTGATGCGCCGAGACCTCGTTCCCGTAAAGCTCGATAACTACTTCGGCGTTGCATACATCGCAACCATCAGCGTTGGTACTCCGGCCCAGACTGTCAAGTTACAGCTAGACACCGGATCGTCCGATTTATGGGTACAGGCCTCCACGAATCCTTTCTGCGCCGCAAAAAGAACTAATTGTGAGGAATCCGGCACTTTCGATGCAACTAAATCTAGTACTTTCTCCCAGCTGCAGAATGATCCGTTTTACATTTCCTACGTCGACACTACCGGTGCGGAAGGTACCTATGCAACAGACACTATCCAGATTGGTAACGCGACAATCGACAACTTCGTCTTCGGCTACGCGGAAAACTCAAACTCATCGCTTGGAGTTCTCGGTGTCTCATTTACACTCGATGAGCAGTCCAACAAAACCTACCCGAATCTTCCATATCGTCTTAAACAGGACGGCACCATTGATCTTGTTGCATACTCTCTCTGGCTCAACGATCTCGAGGCTAACGTTGGCTCGATTCTCTTTGGCGGTATTGACATGGGCAAGTTCACTGGCGAACTGTCAGTCATCCCCATGTATCCTGACTACTACGCTGATTTCAACGTCACACTTACTGGCATCAGTGTCAGTTCCAGCAGCGATGCCAACGGCAAAACAATCGTGTACGGCACTTCGGATGCTCTAGTGACAGACTACAGTACGATATACACTGTTCTCGACTCCGGTACCTCTCTCGCCACACTCCCTCTTCCAATCCTCACGGCGATTGTCGAGGCGCTCGGGCTATCCGACGCCGCACAATACCAGGAACAGAGCGCATTATATGAAGTCGACTGCAGCGTGATTACTTCAGACGCGCTCGTAGAGTTTGAGTTTGGTGGGAAAGCATCTGTTGTGGTGACCATGGACCAATTCATCCAAGTGCTGGGCACCGACGATTTCGGTCAGGATGTTTGCGCGATCGCTATGCAGGTGTCGCAGTCGCTCGACCCATACACGGAGTCGTATATAATTGGGGACACTGTTTTGCGATCGGCTTATGTCGTTTACGGTATGCAGTTTCTTTCACTGGTTGCTGATAGCGAACCACGCTAATGACGCAGACTTGGAAAACCAAATGATTGGCCTCGCCCAGACGTCGTTCAATTCCTCGGTCACGGACCTGTATAGTCTTTCGGCCGGCGGTATTCCAAACGGCCTTATTGGCACAGGAACCAACAATTCTGAGAATGACAATAACTTATCTTTCACATTTACCGACACCGCGAGCGTTACCGGAACGCCGAGCGCTACAGATCCTGGTTTCCCCGTCGTAGCGACTCCCAGTGTCCCTGCGATGCGCACAGCGACGACGTCACACTCCCATGGCTCGACAACGACTAGCGCACATACCACGCAAGGATCGAACACAAGCAAGGCCAGCACTCTTACCTTTCACCCTGTTTCTGTGGTTGTGATGGTAGCTGCGTTTGTGCTTGGCGTTGGCGCAGTTTTGATGTAGATTAATTGCATGATGAGTGGTAATGTAAATAGAGTGGATCTTTCATGCAAATATACTATATTCCGGTGTTTCTCGTCTCGGCATTTGTTACAGCTCAGAGTCTACCTTTGTTGGCGAACTGAATAACCCCACAAGTGTTTTAAATATGAGAGAAGTATCTGCCGACAGTCCCAAAAGATACAGGAATTCAATAAACTTGCTGCAAGATTATAGCTCTTCTCCGAGCCTGCCGACGCCATGGCACTCACTCTCAGATGACTTACAAGTCTGATCGCATTGAGAGTAGGTTCCCATGGCGACCGAGAACCCATTCAACCTTGAGAAAAGCTCAGCCTCCATCCGTTTCGCGGCTTCCGGACCACTGATGATCTCGCCCACCATATCACTTCCAGGTGGGAAATCAGTCTCAAAAATTGGTTCCCCAGTGCCTCTCATATTGGCCAACACTGCTTGACGAAAGTGCCACCGTAGAATCTCATCCCTTACACTTTGCTCACTTTTCGGATCTCGACAAACCGGGTCAAGTCGCCGGGCGCCTACATTGAGAATATCATCCGTAAATGTAACTATCTTGTAGTCATCATCCACATTGATACTGATGCTAAAGTTGTCAAACTCCGCATGGGCGTCCACCTTCATAAGCAGTCCGTTCTGACATGGGTTGACCGGCGCGTCATGCTCCTCCTCTTTATATGTAATCCACCTAGAAAAACCATTCGCATTGAACCATTCTTCACCTGACAGCGGAAAAATGTGGGCGGCATGGTAAATTGACCAATTGTCCTCATCAACCCGCGATTGGGGATTGGCAACACCGGTTACCACGCACTTTCCGTCTCTCGCACGAACACGCTTTCGAAATTTTTCATCTCTCCCGGAGACGGTGTGAGAAAGTATTAACCCAAAGACCTGTTAATAGGCATGAAGTGGCAGATTTTGGTCAGTCGTCGAGTTAGTCAATGATACGTGTCTGGTATATCAAATGAAGGCTGAGGTTAATACATTGGCACCTTTCATGCCTGATGCAAATGACCAAGAAGTGATGAGAATCATAGCAAAGCCTTATATGCGAAAACTTGAAAGGCCATCAGTCGTAACTCCGACTTATTCCTCGGTTACTGCTGCCACTCTTCAGGCTTGATTGTAGAATAGCAACAATAAAAATAGGCACAGAACCTGTGAGAGACAAGTCTCAAAGACACTAGTGAGGCCTGAGATGACAGACCGACGACAATGTTCAGATGCATTTTTGACGGGGCATGGCCAGGGCAGAGGTTATTTGTATGAGCCGGAGAATCTGGGGTTTAGTCTCCGCTTTGCTACATGGCCTGATGGCGACTTGCTTACCCAATGGCCGGCAGTCGGTGTGGCCGACAATCGGTACCAGAATCCAGTGATATACGATTATTTGGTATTAGAATAACGATGTATTCTGATCAACTTTTTTAAATACGTTCCTAGTTCAATTACTCCATCTATTTGTCCCATATGCCCACGATCTACCGTGGCTTTTTCAGCACTGCTATATGTGTAAATGAGAGACATCTCGTCGGCCCGTATTGCCTCAAATGCACCGTCAAATTCATTGTGGTCTGTATACCCTTCATCATCGTCCTCATTGATATCGTTCTTGCTCCGAACTTTCTCTATTTTTCGGTCAAAAGCTATTTGGAAGATCTCAGCAGCAAATGGTAATTATCACGTGCAGCGAGCTTTAAACCTTATCTCTACAAGCGACAGAATTATTTGCTGAGTTCGTTCGATCAGTGACAGACCGCCGACACTTGGCAGGCGAAGGTGGACCTGATCCGAGACGTGCGTGCAAGAATGCCAGACCAGCGACAGTATTTGCGGGAGCCTTAGGCAGGAGCCCAGCAGGTGAATGTTCGATCATTGCGCCCCTCACGTCGTAGTGGCGGTTCTCCCTGTTGCTATATGGCGTTCCTATTAATCAAAGGTATGCTTGATAGTTACTATTATTCGGGCAAGACAATTCGGCAACTGCCAAAATTATATATGTATCAAAATAAAACAAATATGTCGAAGTGTACATCTTGCACAAGGGAAACCAGAGCACAAGAAATAGGTGACAACTGCAAACCGTCATGCGCCGCAACTGCATCGTCGCATCAGTCATGCATCTCGCGTTTTGCTCTTGATAGATCTAGATTTCAGCAAAGTACCTCATTATTTATCACACTGCCGACGCGAGCCGATAAATTTTATGGCAAATGCAAACAAAACAGGGTTGTGGCACCTTGTGCGGTCGCTATGGATTTTGCTTCTAATGTCACCCGCTGCATCACCGGCGCCGGATTCGGTGGCGGCTTCCAACTGGATGGATGCTGCCCTTGATAATGCTTACGCTGGCCGAACAGCAAACACGCACTACCGGCTATTCGAGTTAGTGAAGAAGCAGCATCCTAACAGCCAGATACTTTCCCTTGACGATCCAAATTTCGACTTGACTGGATTCCTGGCGTCAAAGAATATCACAGAAGATGTACTGATTGGAGCGCAGGTCCCCAAGCAGCATATCGTGCTGACTCGAAGCGACAATGCGAGGAACTTCAGAGATTTCAGGCGATACCACGGTGAGGAAGAGACCTACCAACTGCCCACGCTTGAGAAATCGCTCCAGAATGGCGGATTTGAAGTAGACTATGCATCGACGCATTTCAATATCTACCAGTTTGACTGGTATTCACCCATACGGGCGATTTATTTGGTCTTTGACGGTGACGACCTAACGGCTGGAACGGAACTCGTGCAAGATGTATATGACTGGATGGAGAATGTAAAGGACGAAATCTGGGTGTTCGATCAAGTAATTGGAGAAAGGACAAGAATATGTACCAGCTTGTCCAGAGCGCAGATTGGAATGGTATTGTCTTGGAAGCAGATATGCTTCACAACCTACGCCGAGATACTTCCGTATTTTTCGACAGCGAAGACGCATACAAATCCCTGAACGTAGCGTGGAAGCGCGGAATCCTCTTAATCGGACCTCCCGGGAACGGCAAAACCGAAGCAATCAAGGCTATCATAAAAGGCACGTCTGTCCCTTGTCTCTACGTGAAGTCGTTCAAGTCGCACGACGGTCCCGAATTCGGGATCCGAACTATTTTCAAAAAGGCGCGGCAATCGGCCCCATGCATTCTCGTCCTCGAAGATCTTGATTCGCTCCTCGAGCCCATGACCCGCTCATTTTTCCTCAATGAACTCGACGGCCTTGAGAGCAACCATGGTATCTTAACTGTGGCAACTACCAACCACCCTGAGAATATTGATCACGCCATCCTCAACCGTCCATCACGTTTCGATACAAAGTATGTCTTTGATCTACCTTCGCCATATCTACGGCAGAAATACATCAACATGTGGCTCTTGAAACTCGAATCTCTAGGAATCGGCGTCAATGGCGATCAGTACGCAAGCATAGAAGTATTTGCCGAGGAGCTCGCTTTACGGACAGAAGGATGGTCATTCGCGTATCTCAAGGAGTTATTTGTGTCTTTTCAATTATCACGTGCTGCATTGCAATCTACAGGCGTTGCAGCTGGCGATACAACCCAGGAGATCTTTCAACACGTGGAAACTCTTGGTAAACAGGTTGCCATGGACGCGTCATCGTCAGCCGACGATCCCGATGCCGCACTATCGGCCATGTCGTTCAGGGGTATGCGAATGCAGATGGGACGTATGATGCGTTAGATTGCAGGCTGCACCTCAAACTCGTGCACCTCAAACTTGTGCGCGCAGGAGTTCCCAATATGTACCGCATTGTGAGGCAGCGGACTATGTAGCTAAAGCAATAGTTTATGATTGCAACTTTGTACTGAAATGTTTTAATGCAAGAACGGAGAGAAAACTGATGAATAAACCTCGTAGTAGCTTCAGGTTATTAATAGTTAAACCAAGATAATTTTCCAACTGGTTACAAATCTAGAAATTAATGGTTGAGACTTAGAGACTGTCAGGCGTAGCTAAGAAGAGTCGCACGACCATCGTTGACTAAGAAGAGTCGCACGACCATCGTTGACAAAATACACTTGGCAGATAGCAACTGTGGTCAGCGAACGCTGTGTACTCTTTACGTTCGATACCTGCTCTAGGCATCCAAACGCGTAGAGCACGCGTCGGAGTTGAAGTTACTTGGAACGGCTACTATCGCTCCACCCTGACGGCAGACTATGACGGATCCCGTTGAGGCTGGTTTTTCTGCGGTAGTCTTACCTTATCGAGTCAAACATTATGGCGACATAATAACTTCGTGCAAGACAATGATCAGACATTACTGCTCTTGTGCAAGGATGACAAAAACCATTCAACTCTTATAGAACTCTTCCAATGACAAAGAGAAGTAAGAATGCAAATGGCATCACCACTTCACCAGGCGGAGAGCATACTCTGCATTCCTGGGAAGGTCCGCTGAAAAACCGGCTCAACGACTCGTGGATCCTTACTCAACTTGATGAACATCTAGAACGCCTTCTCGAAATCGTGAACCGACCCGTGGAGTCGGTGCGGCTCAACATATCAATGCCGGACTACCCGAACCACACGATACGTCGATACGGTATCGTCGGGTAGGCGATAAAACAAGCGATAATGTCGCCAGATTTTTTGGCAGGCAATATGATATACAATATGAGCAAAACCCGGCGATTCCGTCTTGTGTCCAGCCCGACTTCTTTCTGCCATATGCCCACGATCTACCGTGGAATAGTGATGGTAGTGATGACGTAGGTGGCGTGTTCTCCCTAGTGTTCTGTCCAGGTTCCTATTATCGATGGAAATGCTTGATATTTACTATTATCCGGGCAAATAGTTACCATTGTTAATCGTTCGGGCAAGGCAGTTTTGGCAACTGCCAAAGTTATATAACTTATGTATTTACAAAACAAATATGTAGAAGCGAATATCTTGGACAGGGGAAATCAAAACTAAAAGATGACTCGACGTGCGCCGCAAACTACATAGACACGTCATTCAGCTGTCTCCGCGATCTGCCCGCTCTTTATAAATCAAGATTTGACCAAGTAGCTCATATTTTGTCACTCTTTAAAACTGCTGCGATGGAACGTAGACAGATAAACCCAGTGGCATATCCAAACATCACGGGGTTGTGGGGGTTTGTACGTTCGCTGTCGGCTTTGCTGCAACCCGCTTCAGCACCGCTGCCGGACTCGGAAGAGGATCTCAACTGGATGGATGCGTCCCTTGATGATGCGTACGCTGGCCGATCAACAAACACGCTCTATCGGCTATTCGAGTCAGTGAAAAAGCATCATCCTAATAGTCAGATAGTTTCCCTTGACGATCTATGTTTCGACTTGTCTGGATTCTTCGCGTCAAAGAATGCCACGGAAGATGTACTGATCGGAGCGCAGTTCCCCAAGCAGCATGTTATGCTGACTCGTAGCGAAAAAGTGAGGAATGGAAGGAACTTCGACCGCATTCACCATGAGGAAGAGACCTACCAATGCGCCCAGCTTGAGAGATCTCTCCGAAACGGCGTATTTGAAGTAGACTATGAGTCGACGCATTTCAACATCTACCAGTTTCACTGGACAGATTTTCATACTGCCATGCGGGCGATTTATTTGGTCTTTGACGGCGAGGACCTAACCGCTGGAACGAAACTCGTGCAAGATGTATATGACTGGATGGAAAATTTGAAGGACGAAATCTGGGTGTTCGATCAAGGTTGGAGAAAGGACAAAGATATGTATCACGTTGTCCAGAGCGCAGATTGGAAGCGCATTGTTTTGGAAGCAGATATGCTTCACAACCTACGCCGAGATACTTCCGTATTTTTCGACAGCGAAGACGCATACAAATCCCTGAACGTAGCGTGGAAGCGCGGAATCCTCTTAATCGGATCTCCCGGGAACGGCAAAACCGAAGCAATCAAGGCGATCATAAAAGACGCGTCTGTCCCTTGTCTCTACGTGAAATCGTTCAAGTCACCCAGGGGTCCCGAATTCGGGATTCGGGCTATTTTCAAAAAGGCACGACAGTCGGCCCCGTGCATTCTCGTTCTCGAAGATCTTGATTCGCTCCTCGAGCCAATGACCCGCTCGTTTTTCCTCAATGAACTCGACGGCCTTGAGAGCAACCATGGTATCTTAACTGTGGCAACTACCAACCACCCTGAGAATATTGATCAAGCCATCCTCAACCGGCCATCACGTTTCGATACAAAGTATGTCTTTGATCTACCTTCGCCATATCTACGGCAGAAATACATCAACATGTGGCTTTTGAAACTCGAATCTCTAGGAATCGGCGTCAATGGCGATCAGTACGCAAGTAGAGAAATATTTGGCGAGGAGCTCTCTTTACGGACAGAAGGATGGTCCTTCGCGTATCTCAAGGAGTTATTTGTGTCTTTTCAATTATCACGTGCTGCATTGCGATCCACGGGCGTTGCAGCTGGCGATACAACCCAGGAGATCTTTCAACACGTGGAAACTCTTGGTAAACAGGTTGCCATGGGGGGGTCTGCGTCAGCCGGCGAGCCCGATATCGCACTATCGGATGCATCGTTGAGGACTATGCGAGCTGTAGTACGAATGGCACATATGGGGCGGTAGATTGCAGACTGCACCTCAAACCTGTGCGGGCAGGAGTGTCCAGTATGTACTGCATTTTGAGGCGGCAGACTATGTAGCTAAATTTGTAGTGGGAACTGTGTAATGATTGATTCCTGAAGCTACAAAATGATTTAATGCAAGAACGGAGAGATAACTGATGAATAAACGGCAAATATATACTAATATACATGACGAAGTTGTTCAAGGCCAGCCCCCTCGGATATCACACTCAAAACTTAAGGTCGATGAATTGAAGTGTTAGAATTCGAAGGACTATCGTGACCCGAATGTTAAATGCTCGGGGTTCTTGATACCTATAGCTCTATCGTGGCTTACAAGTCTAAACTGGAATTTTACAATGACGGCTAGTCCATTCTGCATGTTTAGATTCAATTGGTAAACATAGGCTCTGGATCCAGAAGAATGAGGTGAAAGTACAGCACAACGGCCGGAGCCGCACGTCGACGATACATGTTTGACGTCATTGCCCAGCCTCGAGCCGCACGCTTTACTGAAAAGTCCGCAGTAAGCCACAATCATGTACCTCCATGGAAGAATAGGAAGGTGGAGGAAGACAAGGGTATAAGCCGAAGCTGTGTTGCGGCTCAAGTAAATCGATAAAATCACTCTGGTGGAATCTGACAATTCCGACTCGAGTGACTTTGACAAACTATAAGAGTAGGGAGTCAGGAATTTTCCTACGGTGTACTCCATTTATAGCGGTTGCTATTGTTGCCTGAGGAGGGTCACTGCAGTCATGTATGCTACATGATACTCACACGAATATGTATCTGGGTTCGATTTACGTGGAACGATCTGTCCGGCGATAGCCGATAGGACACATTATACATCCCAGGCAGCTGTTCACCGCCACATGGCACTTTGAGCCGCACAGATTGAATAGAAAAAGGACTCTAAACATAGGTAGCGGTTGAAAGGCTGTTTACAAGAAGAAAGCTTGATGGCAAGGATTGAGTTTTTGAGAATATAGAGCGACTGGAGAGATATTCTTTGTACCGGCGCGGAATGCGTCATAGTTATAGTTACTTAAATAAACTATGAATGCTCACTTGGAGCCAAGAGGTCTTCCCAAACAACTATATTCCAAAACTAAAGGACGCGTCAGCCTCAATGCTTTCCTTCGCTCGCATAAATCCGTTGAAAATTTAGCATTGGTGTGGCACAGATTCCCTCCGATACAGGTGAGTGACAGTCTGTCAGCGGGGTCACTGCCTAACAAATGACTATGTATTTTGAATATGCTATTCCATTTCGGAAGAAATAACCCTTATTATAGCGCCGGTAGCATGGTCTCTAACCGATCAGTTTATCGAACATTATTAGGTTGACCTTGCAGTTACTTGACCCCAATGGCTGGAGACAGTTTCTAAACTCCTAAGCGGCATCGCTGAATTTCACTGTCAGCATGTCTATACTAAATCTTCTTGCTTCAATCAATAAATCGCAAGAAAGTACAGCTGTTGGGACAAACAGGTGGTATGTTCTCTCCATTATCGCACTGCTGAACAATGCTGCTGACAAGATGGCACGTGTTGGTCTGGCACTGGGGCAATCGAATTTAGCGAGCACGGAGATTAATTGCAACGGCCATCCCTAACAATGTGGGATCTGGTGCTAGTCACTGTACGACAAAAGCCAATGAAAACCTCAGAATTCAGTAACCTTCAATTATAAATAATATTAATAATGATAATAATATAGTTAACTAATTACTGTATGAATTCATTTTGCACTAAAATACACGCATACTTAAACAGAAACAGGAACAATGACTATACATACAACAAACTCTTTTGTCTATGACAATTACGGCTTAAACAATACCCAAAATACAGACACATACATAACATATAAATACATAATACACAAATAAATAAGCGAGACTTTTGCCTACAGGAAAAGCATAAAAACAGAGGCAAATTGAAAACAACGACAACAACACCGAGATCATAATGTATACGCGATCATGTAATCCATACATAACATAATTAAAAATTTCTTAAACGTTGTACTGACGAACGAAAGCAAGTCTAAACTTTTGTTGATTTTCGTAAAAAAATCACATAGTATTTAATCAGTCAAGTATCATTATAGAGGTTATTCGAGGAATGACGATTCTGATGGCCGCATGCCTGTACTTGATTCCGACGCTGCAGACACGGGCACCGGCACTACAGGTACAGCCACTGGCACAGCTACCGGCACAGCGGTCTCCTTCTTTGCCTTGACTCGTCTTTCCGCGGACGAGCTGCCATCTGACGCCGTCTGCTCCGCAGCACTAACTGGCTGCTCCGCGCTCGCACTCGCCATACTTAGCGCGCGTTTCTTACCGCCGCGTTTAGGCTGATAATCGTCGGGGTGCAGACGTCGGATGTGTTGTTGTTTGTGCGTAGACGATTTTGGCCCTCGAAAGATGCGACCGCAGATATGGCATTCCTCGCTCCGTAATTCTGGCGGAATCGCTGACAAAGATGAAGATGCTGGAGGAGTGTGTGACACGCTGGGCTTGGTGTTTGGTGCAGTCGAGGCTGGCTTTTGTCGTTTTGACTGCGGTGCTCGTTGTGGAGATTGTGACGGCGCAAAGAGAGGTTCAGCCGTGAAGAGCGAAGGAGGGGAAGTAGTATACTCGCCTTTGAGCTCCTCGGATTCTGCACGAGACGAGCCCTCGGAATCAGGCGCCGCGATAGCGGGATCGATCGGAAGGAAGGCTGGGTCGATGGCCGGGACCATGGATATCGGGGACTCGCTCTCGCTCAGGCCGTCCATGTCGAGACCACTGAGATCACCGGCGGAAATATGATGGTTACGGTGGCGATGATGATGTTCCATTGAGAGCTTGCTGCTGCTGCTCGCAGGTGGGCCACGGGGATGATGTGAATGGAGGGAGTGATGGTGGTGGATGTGGCTCGGGTGGGAGGAATGGGAGTGGATGTAGTGAGCGTGGATATGAGTGTTGTGGGAGTGCGAGTGCGAATGATGGTACGCAGCTCGGAGAGACTTGTGGGCTAAACCAGGAGGTGGAGGCGAAGGCGAGGCAGACGAGTTGGACGCAGAGGAGGCGGCTTCGACAGTTTCAATGGCGTCGCAGATGGCGAGCAGGCCCACGGCGTCGTAGTAGGACATGGGCAGGCAAACACAATTCAGCAGCGGGCGGCGGACATGGAGACTGGCAAGAAATTAGCAATCAGCGGCACCAAATAGCGGTCGATACAGATAGGGAGCGCATACTTCCACGGCCAATGAGAACAGGTCGAGTCTGGGCGGGCAGGACGGGAGCGGCGGCGACGGAGGAATTGCGCAAACGCAACTGGACGTGAGGACAAACAAAGCGCAAATATTGATTGTCAGCTGGCGATCTAGACAGCTGAACGGCGTCGGCTTGCACGCAAGTCGTTTATATCGTGAACAGCGTTGGAAGGCTTGCGCACCGGGTAGGGGCCAGTTGTGAGTCCACCGGGGGGATATTAAGATGAGCTGAACTTGGAAGATAAGTTTAGCAGCAGTGCAAATGCGAGCGGTCAATAGTAATCCAGAGCGTAGACCGACAGAGACGTCGTAATTTGGGAGCAGGATCTGATCAGGAGAACAGGAGATGGGGTGAAATGGATTAAAGGAGCCCGACGGGGACGGGGCGCGAAATGTACAGGCAGTAGTTGCAGCTCCCACAGCCCTTGTTGTGGGGGGACATTAAATTACACCCTAGCCCTATACTAGTTTTACAAAGTGCTGTGAGTCGCAGGCCTTACGTAGAACGCGCCCCAGTTTAACACGGGACAAAAGCGCTGGGAGTTGAACGCAGAGCTCATTGGGCCTTTTTTGGTCCCAACTCCCAACGAACCCCGCCTGAAGTGGGTTTAAAGCAGCAGCAACCAGCAGAATCCACACGCACTATCTGCAGCTTTTAGTTCCGATGGTCAATGTGCAATCCTGCCGAAGGGAGACTGCAATGCGAATGTCGCATTCTCTGTTACTTATGCCATAATTGCAATTGCAATTGCAATGCAATCAGCTTCGCGATCATTGCTTGTCTATTTCTTCTACGTCATCAGATATACGACGCGCGCAATCCGCGCAAATCGCGGTTGTAAAACTGAAAATACTACAGTATAGCGAACAATTGAATGACTCCGTATATTGCACCATTAATTACATAATAATCGCACATAATTCAAGCATAGCTTGGGGCAAACTCATTCTGTCTGTTTCTGTTCAGAGCCGGGTTATGTGTTGTCATTGGCGCGTGTTGGGACATTTGCGTGACTGCTTTTTCCCAACTCACGAATCTGATCGCAATCACCGATCACAAAATGTGTCCAGGGATAAAAACCCTTAAACTTTACGTCACGAATCAAAGTGTATGCAATTTACAATCCAAACGAATACAAAACGATCATATAAATACACGACAACACAACTTTTAACCCTATTTGATCAATTCATATTACTCCGTGCGAATCCTCTTGCCATTCCCACCGCGTCCATGCTGTCTATACTTCTTCTTCTCGCTCCTCTCCTTATCCTTCATTCCGGCCCCTACTAACAAGTTCACTCTCGGCGGCACTTTAAACCCAAACGCCCTGCCGACCTTGGCCAGATCAAGCTTGTCGACCGCATAGACTGCCTTGAGATGATGACTCGCATACGCTTGCACATACGCACGGTACCCGTCCTTCGCGCTTTCATGGAGCCAGTGGTTGCCCGCAACAAGTTTCTCCAATTGGCCCTGCACGTTCGCGATCTTGTTCGTCGGAAACTCGTACTCATTCAACGGCACCTTCGCAGCCTTAAGATATCTCAAGAATCCGAGCTCGGATGGGAGCAAGAACATCAGTGACTTACCCTTGCCCTGCGTCCCTCGCGCTGTTCGACCGACACGGTGGATGTAGTCGCGCGGATCATCTGGCGGGTCGTATTGGATGATCCAATCGACAGCCGGAATATCGAGGCCCCGTGCAGCAACATCCGTGCAGATCAAAATACCCTGCTTGGCATTGCAAAACTCGAAAAACGTGTTTGTCCGCTTCTGTTGTTTCTGTTTGCCGTGGAGATCGAGAACGGGCAGGTCGATGTAATTCAGCAACTCGCCAAAATACTTGACGCAGTTGCAGGACGACAAAAACACAATGATTTTCTTCTTGACATTGCGCTTCAGGAACGAAAATAGAAGTAAGAACCGCTTGTCCGAGTCGCATACAACGTAACCTTGTTCCAAACCCTCAACCGTAGATGTCTCGCGCCCTTCGTCGACGTTGATATACAGCGGTCCTGGACGCAGTGAAATGCGCGCCAAATCCTCAACCTTAGTCGTCTGCGTGGCGGAAAACAACATGCTCTGACGATCTTCCTTTGGTATGATTTTGATGATCTGCCGCATTTCGTCCTCGAAACCGATTTCCAAAATCCTGTCTGCTTCATCGATAACAAGCGCTTTCAAGTTACGGAAGACAAAACCTTGCGTGTTCTGCAAATGGTCGAGTAATCGTCCAGGAGTCGCTATCAACAAATTGACCCCCTTCGCCAGCTTTTCCGCTTCCGCACGACGATTTGCGCCACCAATAACGATGCCAAATGTTTGGGAATGATATTTCATTAATTCCCGCGCCACTCCGAATATCTGCAACGCGAGTTCTCGCGTTGGCGAAACAACTATCACACCCGTGCCGTTACGTGGCTTGAATCTGAGCGACCGGAGCATTTCAACGGCCGGGATCAAGAATGCGAGGGTCTTGCCCGATCCTGTTTGGGCAGCGCCTAAAACGTCCCGGCCGGCAAGGAGGGGAGGGATTGTGCGTGATTGCACACTCGTCATGGTTGTGAACTTCATGTCCTCTGTCAGTGCTTGTAGAGTTGGTTCCGAGAGCTTCAGGTCTGTAAATAGAGTTGGGGTGGTGCCAACCTCAGAGGGCGAGGGAATAACAGTCGATCGAGATGCAATTTCACTTGACTCTTTCTCCTGGTTTTCCTCGTCGTCGCTCACTTCAGGCACCTCATCATCCTCGGACGCGTCCTGGGCACCCGCATTACCGTCCTCCTCGTTATCCTCATCCTCATCATCTTGTACACCTGCGTCCAGCACCTTCTCAATCTCGTCGAATTCAGCATCCAAATCCGCGACAAACTTCTCATCAACATCATTATCCACCTCCTCATCACCACTTTCCTCAACAGGCCGCTTCTTGTTATTCTTAACTCTCATGTCTTTAACTGGCTTGTGGCCATTCTGCTTCGATCTCGACATTTGCTTTGCCTTCGGTGATGGCTTTGGCTTTGCTTGTTTTTCCGAATGTTTCCGTTTTCGGGAAAGTCCTGCGTCCGGCATTTTCCTCTCTACTGTATCTATGATTTTGTCGCGAAAAAGAATTTTCGGATCAGCTTGCAATTTGCAGGCGCCAGATGAGAAAAGTTTCTCACACTTACAAAATTGTAAAAATTTCGACACGGGATGCGGCTGGGTTAGGGGGATGTGCGGCGCGATGGGAGGTTTATTTGAATCCTTCCTTAGTGGTTCTTTTGGTTTTGATTCGGCAGGTAGTACGAACTCTAGGCAAACTCCCAGAGCCGTGGTGGAGTTCATGGATGTTGACTTCGATGAGGATGGGAAACCCAACATAATACAGCCGAATAGTAATATTTCTACAGAGCATCCGCGAATGGGACAAATCCGGGGTATAGGGGCCAAAAAGAAGGCCCCCCAGGTTCCCGCCGTCACCGGCGGCTTCCAGGGCCTCGGATATGCCATGGCCGCGTCTCTCTGTTCTGCTGGACTGGCCCGTATTACCATTCTCAACATCCATCCCCTCGTCAGCGAGCCTACCAGAATCTCACTTCAGAAACTGTATGGCGCTTGCGCTCGGTTCTACAAAGTCGATGTTACCAACGAACTCGTCACAAAGAACGTCTTTTGCTGAGATCTTTTTGCATCAATGTAGTCGTCTGGTCTGCTGGCATCGTTGAGTAGGTCCATCTCACTTCATTACTACTGAACTGCTTCTGAGCAATAGGCTAACAGAAAACCAAGAACTATTCTGCCGAAGAACATTCATTCTCCCGATTCCAACGTGTCAACATCAAGTCCAGTTCCTTCCTTTCGGCCCAATCCCCTTTCCCGTACTCCGAGCACGCGCCGAGGGGTCCATCATCTTCATCGTCTCCATGCCGAACGCCAGATCGCATACAACGCGTCCAACGCCGGTGTGATCCACATGATGAAGTCGTTCGCGGCCAGTGGGCAAAGTACAAGAATCAGTCCCGGACACATGCAGACTGAGCTCGGTGCCTCACTGGATCCAAACATGGTCCAGCATTGGATTAAGAGCACGCCAATGAGTCGCATGGGCTTGCTGGCGAACTTCACGACCTCGACCTGTACGAAACGCCAAGCCCAACTGAATGCTGGCCAATATCAAACATGAACACACTAACTGGTCAAACTCAGAATCTCGAGACATTACTTGATCTTTCAAGCCTGTTGAACCATGCCACTTTGGGTAGTTGCTGTCATTCTAATGTCACTGTTCCTTCACTAATGAAATATGGTCGCGATCGACGACCGGAGAAGTAACGGATCTGCAGCCGTCAATCGCCAGCTCCTCGCAGTACAACATATAACCTGCCAGTGCCTTGAGACATGGACGAAGAGCAAAGTCACTTTTGAGATTTCTCCAACAGAGCAGAGAAAGCCCACTTCTGAGTGTCAAAAACCCGATGGAGCACTCTGAATTCTTGGACATTTTAGGAGACCGATCTCTCCGGACACCAGGCTTGAGGTACCAGCGAGTAGGGAAGAGTACAAACGTGTAGAAGAAATCCTTGAAATAGAGGAAGCCAAGTATGAAGCTTTACAGATTTATGTCTAAAGCACCCGCTGACAGTAATGCACAGATATCCACAGCTATGGTATGATAGCATGAGGAGCGTGGCCAGTTCGGGCCCATGGAAGGGAAGATTGGAGATTGGAATATGCTAAAAGAGTCTGTACTTGAGAATATACTATTTGTTCCCTGATGGCCAGCATCTATATATATATGGCGATCCCGCTCATTCTGAGGGTTACGGCATCATGGGACGCTTTTCAAGTCAACGCCATCCCACCTTGTTCTGACACCCGAGGAATGTGAATTCAATGTGAGGATGTCTGGAGTGCGCATCGCTGTCGATCAACTTTGCGGGCTTGTCCCGAACAAGTGCGCGTATAATGGCTATAAATATGGATTAAGACAGCAGTCCACTGCAGTGGCTGCCCACTATATGGTTTCTGTCTTGTTGACCAACATTCAGACCTGTCTTGAAGGAGGCAATGAGGTTTCGCAGTCGTTCGGCTACACTCCACCGTCTCTCGACGATTATTTAAAGCTGGAGTAACTCGAATCTGCTTGTTATTATATTCGCTATCTTTCAGCTATCCAATAAAATAAAATATTTGCAAAGCAATATGTCTAAGCAACCCATGGTAAGCAACGTAAGTACCGAGGGGATGGATCAAATGGGCAGAGCAAGTACGTAGAAAGAGCACAGCAAATGCAGCAACATCAGCGGCAATCCGGAGGAATTACAATTTCTTTGAGAAGCCGAAGCCGTTCAAGCTTTTCGTCGACCGACGAGATTTGGAAAGCTCTGACACCTTCTTATCAACATCATGAACTTGGACTTCCAGTTCAGTTGCACGATCAAAAGAGATCGTCCCTTCTTCAGGGGATGGTTGTATGGCTCTGGCTAGCAATTGCATTCCTGTACTAATCGCCTCAGCAAGTGCTTTAGAGGAGCTATTTAGCGACATGGCTAACACATCATTCCTTGATAACCTTGACCGTTTCTTACGCGGCACCGACTGGCGCCCTCAGCACATTCGCTGCCGCTGCCGCCGCCGCCGTCGTCGTCCTCGTCGTCCTCGTCGTCTGCTCTCTTCCGCCCAAGCAACATCTGACGCCGCATAGCCTTGGTCTTGGCTTTAACTTCAGCCATGTCCTCTTTTTTCGCCAGCAGATCTTGCTCTTCCCTTTCGACGTCGTCGAATCGTTGCATGAACGCATCGATAACCTGTTTAAGCTCAGTATCCGCCTCAGCTACTCCTGACCGACATCGGAGTTGTTCGCGGCGTTTTTTATAAGGTTTTCCACAGTCTGGCTAGGTTTTCTAATGGGTACACCTGTTCTAGTGAGATTCCAACCTATGCACCTGTAGCAATTCGCGTACCTGTCTCGGCTCCAAATACGCGCCCAATTTCCCTCCAGAACTGACCCTTTCGCCTTCTTGGTGCAAGACACAATGCCGCATAAGCTTCACCTTCAGGTCTTCGTTAAAATAGCTTCGCTTTCGAGATAGGATACCTAGCGCCGGTTCTGGTGTCGGTGAGGGGCTTGGATCAGTCCGCGCCGCCGCGGAACAAGTCGCGGTTGAAAGTGTAGCCGTGAGACTAGGCGTAACGGGCAAGTTTGCAGCAAGAACATGCGAGATTGGGGGCGAGAGCAGAGAAATCCCGTCTCTAGAAGACTCTAGATCCGAACGTTCTTGTCTAGACCGACTTCTAAACAAACTTCTCGATGGAGACTTCGACGGCCTCTGCGCTGACGAGCCACTTGATGACGACGAGCTCACGCGAAACGTATTGAACATTTTCGAGCAATACTATGGATAATCGTGATATCTCTTGCACACTACCAACATTCCGTCCCAATGCGGTACGTGAACGTCAGCTGAAAATTCTAAGAGACGCGAAGTAATGTCCTATGGAAGCACAGGACACGTCTAAGTATAGTAGTACAAGATTCAAACGCGCAAGGTCAAGGTTTGAGCTAGTCTAAAGTAGGGATAGTATTATTTCCTAAAGTGGGATAAGGACCCCCAGAAATTCCTTAACGTAAGGGAACTTTGGGATCGCCTTATTCCTAGGTAAGACGTGCGCGTGGCGGTGCTGAAATACGGTAATTTTGCAAAGGAATTTTTAAGGAACTTGGTGGCAAAATATCTCTAATGTGGGTGCAATCCAATTGTGTTGATTGTGCGGAATGGGTACGACGATTTACAAATTAGGTAATAACTCACCCGTGTCTTGAGAGTATGGAGGAAACAAGGTCCCCCAAACCACTCATGGACGCCGCACGGCACACACCCCCTCAAAGTGCAGTAGGTCGGTGCGGACCGTTCCGGGAAACTATATGAATTGGTTTAACAGAAACGAGTTCGCTACACCCATGCAGACTAATAATTTAGACATAGTCCGATAATATGGGAGCCTATTCACAATCTTGATGCGGTTGTCGGACAACGAAAGAACGGGGCGAACCATCCCGGGTCGTGCGGCGCTCCGACCAGCACTGAACAATAAGCCCAAGGCCGATATCAAACAAGAATACTCTAACTGGTCTCGAAGACAATTTTACTTGATCTGTCAAGCCTGTGAATCATTATTATACCACTCTGCCTAGTTGCTGTCATTCTGATATTACTGTTCCTTCACTAATCGAATATGGACGCGATCGACAACCAGAGAAGTAATGGATCTGCAGCCGTCAATCGCCAGCTCGTCGCAGTACAACATATAACCTGCCAGTTCCTTGAGACATGGACGAAAAGCAAAGTCACCTTTGAGATCTCTCCAGCAGAAAAGACAAGCCCGCTTCTGAATGTCAAACCCCGATGGAGCGCTCTGAACTCTTGGACATTGTTAGGCGACCGCTCTCTCCGGACACCAGGCTTGAAGTACCAGCGAGTAGGGCAGAGTACGAACGAGTACAAGAAATCCTTAAAATAGAGGAAGCCAAGTATGACGCTTTACAGATTTATGTCTAAAGAACCCGCTGACAGTAATGCCCAGATATCCACAGCTATGGTATGATGGCACGAGGAGCGTGGCTATAGTCGTCGCTCCACCAACTCCACTTCACGCTGGAATTGCGGGTGGATTGTTAACGAGCATCCTCCGTGAGGTCCTTGTGAATTCAGGAGTCAGCTTAGAAATCGCAGGTGGTCTCCGGATTGAATCAGACTCGGAGACGACTATGAATAACACAACGAGAGCTTCGGACGGCGCACTGCTATACTGGGAAGGAGATCGCGCCACATTGATGATTGCAGTGGAAGTCGCGGTCTCCCAATCATATGATAGTATGCGGGCAGCCATTTCCTGGTCGGTGTGCGCGTTGCGCTGCCGTCTCGGCCTGGCGATGTCTATAAGCGAAGAGAGTCGTGGAAGGAGACCACCGGGGCGTTTTTATATGACATTGGAGCACGCAAATGCCGCGGTAGATGAAGCTAGAGATGACTTTTACCGTCAACTACTCCAGCATCCTTATGGGCCGTTGGAAAGGGACGGGGTAACCTGGTTTGGGAGAGTCAGCCGCGTTGTCCTGCAAACCTACCGCCGAGAGGATGAGCACTGCGCGCCCGAAACATTACTGGAGCCAACCCAGTCATTTGCACGTGATAAGCGCATCTAGGACTGCATTATACCGGTTTAACTAATATGATATTAGGAACTTGTGGAAAATGGTGAATACGTGGCGCAGAACATTTCACCAAACCTTCGGGAAGTTGTTCTAGGCGATTGTATTCCTACACATCTTCTCAACAATCGACATATTGAAGCAACCCCGGTGAATTTCTTCCAACGTGATTGGTTCGAGACACAATTCCGGGGCTTAGTGGTCCGCACCGCGATCCTGCGCCTATGGCGAAACACTTCTTATGGACAGCCTATTCCTTGATTAATAGTTCAACTCTTCATATTCGCCTGTGCTTTATATTCATAACATGTGGTTGTATTAAATTTGCCGTGGATATCTTTGTACTCTTCTGACGTTACCTCAAATATTCTCTGTCCGCCTTTGTGAATGAAATTGTAAGGACTACAGTGAGTCCGAGTATAATATCAAACTAGGATCACTATTAAAATTTTAGAATCGACATGGAAAAAGGAAAAAAGAAATTGAAAAAGCCATCGACGAGAAATTAAACAAGGGATAATATCAAAAATGCCACTGAAAAGTTTGGTAATATCAAAAATGCCATCGGGCCACGTACCAGTCGTACCCTTATATGCACCGACCAAAC